>NC_073745.1:200004550-200271251 GCF_029784135.1 Toxorhynchites rutilus septentrionalis
TGAACATTATAGTTGGCAACCCTGCTTGTGAGTATACAATATTTTTTGTCATCATCAGCGAAGATATAAAGGTTATTTGGTTTGCCAACATGGAAACAGGTAACGTACAGATGAGCAACTGAGGAACAATCCGCATCTGAATATAAACTACACAACTTCAAAGATTGATCTTGACTTCACTAATTATGATTACAAACGCCAATCGATAAAAATAAATGTATTTAAAATCATCTTAAAATTTAATTTTAGTTCCCCTTTTTTTTAAATTACTTGCAAAAAATGAGTTGATATCACAAACAATTTTTTTTTTCATCGATTTCGGTATTTTTTTATTAATAACATAATATATTTTCTTCAAAAAAATGTCAGTGAATGTTTGAATTAGGGCCGTGGTCTGCTGTTCGACGCAACTTTGTCGCGATGCTCTCACAAGAACGTTGTACGGCACTTACGTCCATTTTCCGGATACAATTCCGGATTCTTGTAGTCAGTTGCTTCGTGTCCTTGGCCCTCCAATTGTTTTTATACACTAGGGCACTGAGTGGGCCAAAGAAATCCTCTATTGGGCGGCACTGGGGCAAGTTTGTTGGGTTACGATCTTTCGGCACGAACGGTATCTTTTACTCCTCAAGATTCGCCAGCGTCTTCTTGGCGTAATGGGAAGACGCCTTGTCCGGCCAGAAGACGTACTTCCCATCCGCGTGATGCTCTTCCAGGAACGGCAGCAGGATTTTATCGAGGCACTCTTCTCGATAGATTTGTTGGTTGATTGCCAGACCGCTCGGCTTAAACCAAGGCTTTGAAATGCCCCGGTCGGAAATGGCGATGTACAACATAACCTTTTTTTCAAACTTGTGCTTGAACTTGTATTTCACTTCAGGCGGTGTGGATGACTTGTCGCTGGAGTAGTAATTATCATTTCCTGGAATATGCGTTTTGGACAGCGGAAAATAGCTTTCGTTGTCCAGAACAAAAGACGTCCAGCGGTATTTTTTGGTCATCCACCGACACTGATTTAACCGTCTCAATCTGCTCCTCCGTGTACTCCGGCGACCTCGTCTTCTTTCTGCAGACGATTCCTTCCATCTTGACGGTCCGATCAATACGTGGGAGCAGCCATATTTCCAACCGGCGTCACGCAGACTGGTTGCGTCCTTGTTGTCAAACAGCTTCTTTAACGATGTCTTCCTCTGCTTCGTCATTATCGTCACCGGACGACCACGACCTTCCGCTCTACGTTCAGGGAACCCAGGATACGATATACCGTACTGACAGGTACATTTTCTTCCTTAAAATGTGCCACCGTGAACTTTTTTCCTTGCTGGAAATGCGTTTCGTAGAACCGTACAATGCGTTCGCGGAGCACGTGCTGTTTCGACGCCATCTTTGCTTTGACTAAATTCAAACTAGCAAAACCAAACACACCTACTGTTTCTAGGGAGCCCAAAGAGCAATTTTCTTGGAGAAAGAAAATTTTACGCTCTTTATTTGAGCTACTGAAAGGTATTGAAAAATTCTCATTTTTTATTTAACACCCGTTACTTATTCTAACTGGAAATCCATTTACATCCTCGCCAGTAATATTACAAATAACCTTATTAATTTGATTCATATTTGTTTCATATGAAATTACAGTAGAACATTTTACCATTTTTTTTTATATTTTGAAAAATAAAACTTTGGTGAATGTTTGTGTCTCAATTTTTGAGACAAAGACGCAATTTTGTTACAAAAAAATTACATTTCGTCAAAAGTCAATATTTTGAAAAATTCCTTCGTATGACGACAGGAAATATATCCTAGATTACTTTGAAAATTCATTGGCTGAAAACGGTCCACTAGAAAAACTTGTAGAACTCCCACCAATTTACAAGGTTTTGGCTGCAAGGGTTCAAGAACCGGGTGCGGCTATTCAGGGGACAGTCCAATTGACACCACTTTTTTTTGTTATGTAATATATACTTAATAAAACTGTGGTATCAGATTTATCATAGTGAGTTATTTTCTCGTTGAAAAAAATCTAAAAAATCACATACTTTTTATGACCCCCTTAAATTGACCCAAATTAAAAAGTTTGCTACTTAGAATGATTTAGTTGCATTCATTTGAAAGATGAGAAAATTGAATATTTTGCGGGAGAAAGCTTCAATTTTGTTGATAGAAACAATCAAGTTTATCATGTATTTGTGGGAGAATTAATCTAAAAAAAATAAAAACGGAAAATTTTATGTTTTTTCCACCTCTAAAAGGTACTTCAATCCATCAAATTAAATGTTTTACATCTGCATTCTATGCGATATTTTCAGGATCATTTTGCGCAAATGTAAATATTAATTCTTAGAAATCGACGAAATTCCAATACTTTGAAAAATTGCAACTTTTCAAAAAAGAGAAATACAAAAAAATTGATTTTATGCGTAATTCGGCATGAAAAACTATACAAACATTATTATCCTAAGACCAACTGTTCTCGAGATAAAACAAAATCTATAGAAAAATATATTTGATGAAAAAGCCATATGCGTAACATCATGAAAACTCAGCCATAATGGAATCGTTTAATTTTTATAGTTTTGGGCTACGAACGTTTATGTATAACCCGTATCTATAAAAGTCATAGGATCATAAGAAATTGCTCGGTCGTTCACAGTTTACGGTTTAGTTATTCTCAGAATATGTATTTCAATGAAGAGGAATGATATTAGAAAAAAATATATGAAGCACTCTCAGGCAGCTCAATCCGTTTATTGATGAATTCGGAATACTCAGATTTGGCGGAATGTTTTAAAAGTCTTGAATACGGAACAGTTTTTATACAATTTAGAATGTCATAGTCTATACCCTCTCCCCCTCTCCGTGGACAAGCATGAACATTTTCATACCAGCTACCACCCCTAAAGATGTCCACGTGGTATGTGGACAGCCCCCAACTAGTAAATGCAAATCGATACATATAATCAATACGAGTTTTGTTGGAAAGCCCCAAGTGTCTAGTTGCTAATACTACCATAAGGCGTTGAAATTATACAAATTTATATGCTTGTTAACGATTTTCCTCAAAGAGAAATTATGATCATGGTTTGTCCAAAAAATGATCAATGTTTGTTCGGTTTTAGAAATCACCATATTTGAATGAGAAAGTTCAAATTTTCAAGTAGATGATGCATTTATCATTTTGTTTACTGTCATCATATTGATCTATTCATTATTTAGGCTTTCTCCAGAATATTGCCTTTTCTTGGGCATTTTAAAAGTGTTCACCTCAACACACTTAACACAGAGAAACTTTATTTCTGGTATGCGCAGAGGACACAATTAACAAACTGCAACGCGCCAAGCAGTTGCCATAGAAATCATGTGGACAAAACAACATTAGTGAACTGGACAACTCATGCTCAGAATTGAGATCATCGAAATGCGTTAATTTAATGGTTTAGCTAAGTAAATCTGATACAAATGGTGTGCAAGCATGATATTTACAATATTTGTAAGTGTTATAATCCAGAAAAGGTCTGAATACGTGCCAAATAATCATCTAGTGATTGATGAAAAATTTGGTCAAATGAGAGGCGCATTGACACCAATAGAAGGCGGATTTTATAATCCTTTAACCCTTTGCGGTCGTATTAAATTTGGGCATGGGTATCATACTGGTCGGATTTATTTTTCCTCGAAAAAGCATTGATACATGCAAGGTTATGAAAAACTTTTTTTTTCTTTTTTTTTGTGAACTATATACAGGTCGGATTCGATTATATACAGGCTCGATTATATGTGATTCGATTATATACAATTTTGGACTCGATTATGTACAGTTTGAGAAAAAATATTTTTTTTAAATTCAAATATGACTTATTTCAAGAAGAAATATAGCTTTGTGGGAAGGAACGTTAAGGTGGAATGATCACCTCCTGAGAAAATTTGGATCAATTTATTTTTCATGTGAGAAAAGTGTTTCCTGACTTTAAGGGGATGAATCAAAAATCAAATTCTGCTTTTATATTCAAAAAACGAAAAATACATGCATAAAAACGAATGAAAAAAAAAGTTTTTTGACTCGATTATATACAGGATTCGATTATATCTATACAGTGAAAAGAAATCAGAGACTGTATATAATCGAGTCCGCCATGTATATGTACCAGTGATGGTAAAAAATCACATTCACAACGATCAATGAATAAGTATATCCCTCTAGTCGGATGTTTTTAAATCACCCCCAGCAGGCGATGCCTTTTTATCCTTCATATGTACACAGAGAGAATACTTGGAACGGTGAGCTACCAAGATCTCAAAAAACCAATATGAAAGAGGAATCCCCACTGTATGCACTCTCGAAGCATTACTTCTACTACTCAAGGCTACTCGTGAGTGCAAGCCACAAACGATTAATCCCATCCCATAGAGCGGATGATGAGTTCTTGATCGGAAAGTGTAACAAGAGACGATCAACTGAAATCTTACGACACTCGTCGAGGGATTTTTAATTCTCTATTGCACTGACCGCAGTGAGTGGCTGATTCAGTCTCGTGTCGATTTTATTATGCTGTCGTCTCCCGCCCGATAAACAGCAGACGGGAAATGGATGCAATTGATTAATTTTATTACCAGCAGAATTGGGCGAATCTCATCCCGCCCAAAAACGTTTTTTAGATTCCAATAATTCTGAACATTTACATTTCTCTTTAAATATTTTTTCTAATAATAATTCAATTAGTGATCTCACGAAACACTTTTCGAATTCAATGGAATTTAAGATCCTTTTTTATTTTGTAGATAAAACGGATCACATATTTGATTAATTCAATTCTGTGTGGTTACGTTTTTCGTTGCAAATAAATGTAATGAATTAGTATGGACATATGTTATTCATATATCGTGGACTTCCGACATATGTGGCAGTAGATTTATTGAACGACCAATGTTTTTTTTTCATATCCCTTCAAACTTGTTGCATCTCTTGAGTGTACATACTGCTTTGTCCGCTGATTTGTTTTGTTGAATCTGGTTAATTTCAGGTATTCAATCTCCATATTGTCGAATAAATACTATTGGAACAATCGGTGATGTTCCATAACACAGCACTCTATTGATTATTCGCCGAAAATGGATAAAAAAATATCCTTGAGGTTAGCCTACGGATTTGCAATATGGTGAGCCAGTCTCAGGATAAGAAAACAGTTTCAAACAAAGCTTTTTTTTTGAATGAATCAGTAGTAAAACAAAACGTCAAAAAATTTCTCAGCTTTGTGATAGCAGATAATCATTACCTATTTGAGTTGTATGAGTATTCCCCCCACAAATTGTGGATAGTCTATCTGCATACAAATTATGTAGAGTTCCACAATCCTAAAATGTTATGAGTAAATATTTACGTGTATAAATTAGCCCAAATATGTCAACATGTAAAAAACACATGTTGACATATTTGGGCTAATTTACGTTTTTGAATAATTCAAGGTAATTAAGGTCTTTTATAGCCACAAGTTTACTCGAAAGGAGTGTTCTGTATTTGGGCTGGCGGAAAAATATATCTCGCAAGACCACGTGTTCGATATCGTAATAGCCTTGGCCAATAATGCATTTACATTAACTCATAAAATTAGTGATTTGAGGGGGATTACTGTTTGTAGTCTCTTGTAGATGAATTTAAACACCATCTGAGAAATCCTCTGTGGAACATTCAACATTAATGCCGTCCTATCTACTGTAGCGCATTTTTTCTTCACACAGTTTCATCGAAGTAAACGCGCTCGGAGAGGAAAATTGAACGCCCTGACGAGAGAGCGAGAATCGTAAAGCGTACGTCATAGAGATACTCATTCCCATGGAGCAAATTCTTGTTAGGAGTTGTAAACAGAACGAGGAAGGAGAGTAACTCAATTATTCGGACTAGTTTCAGTTTAGCAATGCTTTGGTCAACTCAGAGTTACCAAGAGAAAATCATTTGGTTATGATGGGAGAGGATTAATAGTTAGTCGCAGTTTGCACAGATTACGATCTGTGCAGTTTGCGATTAATCGTAAATCTCATCATGCTCCCTTGTTTTTCATCCTTGATATGTACTAACTACCTCAACATAATTTGAACCAGTAGCTACTCAAATAATGATATCTGCGTATCCGAAATGATCAGATTTTGTCACTTGAGACACCTATGCGATTATTGTTCTGATTTTTGTCCCACATTCCTATACATTCACCGCCCTGTGTGTTGTTTTATGTGGGTGACTACTTTGTTTCATACTGAGTACCGTTATCTTTTACTCATGGGAGCACCGTATTTATTCGTGAACAGAT
Source organism: Toxorhynchites rutilus septentrionalis (assembly GCF_029784135.1). Lineage (NCBI taxonomy): Eukaryota > Metazoa > Arthropoda > Insecta > Diptera > Culicidae > Toxorhynchites > Toxorhynchites rutilus. The sequence goes on from NC_073745.1 coordinate 200,010,850, forward strand.
TCACTAGACATCATTCTTCGTTTAGAAAAAGCATAAACTGATACTTGGTTGAGTAAAATATAAGATAAACATGGTTTATTGCTGTGGTGGCTGAGAGCAGACAGACGACCACAAAGAGTTAAAGCATGTGAATCCGTAAAAATATACTATGAAACTACAAATCATGAAAAAGACAATTTAATTTACATATTCTGAAACATTCGAATACAGATATACCTCGATATAAGGCAACTTAATTTTTTTTTTCTCGTTACGTTATATCGAAGCAATAATTTTTTTTATTGATGCAAAACTGTTCTTGATTATTCAAGAATGCGCAAAAACTAATTTTTAATCACCCAGCAGTATTTATGAACCTTTTTATTATGCCCATTTAAGATAATATTCGTGAACAAACATGATCAGTTTTAAGTAGAGGAAAACGTTTGAAAAAATTGAAGTGAAATTGGTATCAATTGGTGATGAAACGGATAGTAGTTTGTCTGGATACCAGATAGCTTCAAGGGCGGATTGCCGAATATCCAGCAGTCGGATATTCGGCTATTTTTGCGGATATGAAACTACACCCATTACAACTTTTTCAGAACCGAGGATCAAGTCAAACTATTTAGGAGTTCTTGCTGGCAATGTTATTGGAGTACATAAAATATCTTGCGACGAATCTTCTGAGAGTAACAGCTCATTGTCGTCTTCAAGACCTGTAAATGAAACAAAAGGAACGAAACTGAATCAAACCTTATACCGTTTTGTCTCAAATTCCGAACACTTAAGCTTTGTTGGCCATTTAACAGTGTCTCAATACTCAAATTGGTACTATTTCGCGGAATTAATGTGGTTTTTGGATACAATAGAGCCTTTTCTTTCATTTGTCCACCATAAGATTGGTTTACAAACACATATATTAGGCTGTCAAAAAAGTCCTGCGGTATTTCCGCGAGGTGTTGTAAGCGCGTAGTTCTAGTTGTATTCATTGTATCGAGTCATACTATAGCTTGTTGGAAAGGTATTTTTGCGCGCTATAATATAGTCCTTGACAGTGTTTTGTTTGGTTAAGTCGTTCGTGAGTCGCAAATATGGAGCAAAATAAAGAGAAAATCCGACATATTTTACAGTACTACTATGACAAAGGCAAAAATGCATCTCAAGCTGCCAATAAAATTTTTGCAGTTTATGGACCCGATACAGTTTCCATTTCCACCGCACAACGATGGTTTCAACGTTTTCGTTCTGGTGTAGAGGTCGTTGAAGATGCGCCACGCTCCGGAAGGCTTGTCGTCGAAAATTGCGACAAAATCGCTGAATTAGCCGAGAAAGACCGGCATAGTAGCAGCCGTAGCATCGGCCATGAGCTGGGGATAAGTCATCAAACCGTTATTAACCATTTGAAGAAGCTTGGATTCACAAAGAAGCTCGATGTATGGGTGCCACACACGTTGACGCAAAAAAACATCTTTGACCGTATCGACGCATGTGAATCGCTGCTAAATCGCAACAAAATCGACCCGTTTCTGAAGCGGATGGTGACTGGCGATGAAAAGTGGGTCACTTATGACAACGTGAAGCGTAAACGGTCGTGGTCGAAGCCTGCTGAAGCGGCTCAGACGGTGGCCAAGCCCTCATTAACGGCCAGGAAGGTTCTGCTGTGTGTTTGGTGGGATTGTCAAGGAATAATCTATTATGAGCTGCTTCCCTATGGCCAAACGCTCAATTCGGACCTGTACTGCCAACAACTGGACCGCTTGAAGGTAGCACTCATGAAGAAGAGGCCATCTTTGATAAACAGAGGCCGCATTGTCTTCCATCAGGACAACGCCAAACCACACACTTCTTTGGTGATGCGCCAGAAGCTCCGGGAGCTCGGATGGGAGGTTCTTTTGCATCCGCCGTATAGTCCGGACCTTGCACCAAGTGACTACCACCTGTTTTTGTCCATGGCGAACGAGCTAGGTAGTCAGAAGTTAGCCACAAAAGAGGCCTGTGAAAATTGGCTATCCGAGTTTTTTGCCAATAAGGAAGCGAGCTTCTATAACAGGGGTATTATGAAGTAGGCATTTCGTTGGGAACAAGTCATCGAACAAAACGGCGCATATTTGACTTAAAACAGATGATTGTAACTAATTTTATGAGCAAATGAAAATTCAAAAAAAAATACCGCAGGACTTTTTTGACAGCCTAATATATAGTGAAAAACTAAAAATATGTTTGATTACGTTTGTCTCAAATTCCGAACAGCAAAAATACAATTTTCTTCTAAAAATCATAACCTTTGAGCTAACTAGACCGACTCGGATGATCGATGTATAAAATTAAACAAAATTAGATATTTTTCTTTGGAAAAATACTATACCCCAAAAAATGTAATTGAGGGGTGTAAGTGATTTGATCGATTTCTTTTGGTCATACCTTAGCTGCAAATACATTCCCAGCTGTATTTGACAATGTGGAACCGGACCGAATCGGATTCTATAGCAAACTGAAATTGGAACGTTTTTGCAGTTAAATTATTAACTTTTTGGTGATGTTTATGTTATTCACGCAAAAAATCGCGTTTACTGTGCTTGAGTAGGAAAAAGGCAAACAGTGTTGTTTATTTTTCGTATAGGTAGCCGATGACGGAGACTTTTAAATCTTTTCGCCTTAGATTTAACATGGGGAAGCAGTACTACACACTACATATGAATGCCTAAATAACTCTCATTCAGACTGATTCGAATGCTATATGAATAAAATTCGTGATTTGGAAAAAAAAATTATTTAGATCAAGCCATAAATAATATTAGATCGTTATTTTGAAGATCTGTACGCGAACAAAAAAAATCTGATTCTGCAGATTCTTGGTTTCAAAAAGTCTGAAAAATATGTATATATACAGATCATTCTGTAGATATGGTAACCCTGCTACCGAGAACACAGTCACAGTCGGTTGATTTTCGGAAGCACAATTTTTCCTCGAAGTGGTTTTACGCCTTTCGATGGCTACGTTTGAACGACATTAATATGTGCTTTCTCGGTAGAATTTGCCAAAGAATCTGTGCTCTGTAGCAGCATGTCACGGGTTTATTCCGACAACCGCTTCCACCAGGAAATTGTTGGATTTCCCATCCATCTGTCGGTTGCGTTTCCTTCGCATCCCTTCGACAGTGCGTGAACACTGTCTCTTCTTCCGGCAAATATATCCCCATTCCACAGCGCGCTCTGTCAATCATCATATTCGGTTGATACGGTTCAGCTATTGCATATCACCGCTTTTCCCGAGATTGTATCAACATTTTTGCGCCAGGTGAATGGGCGAAAGTTGGTGCGAGTACAAACTCCGCTCGGAAGGAATTTAGTTTTGTTCACGGGAAAGATTTATCTTCAATCACTCCGAACAAAAAGTCGATTACAAAAGTCAAAACTAGGTTAGACTAAATACAGCAGTCGCGGTGTATAAGGGAAAGCAATTTAAGAAGCTTTTCAAAATCCAGCTTGTAATTGCGGTGATAGCTTTTTTTTCTAGCGCGAGTTTCCGCTGCAGACAGAATGCTGAAAAAGGAGATGCTCGGTGTGGGGAAAAGCTAGTTCAGGAGTTACACCCAGGTGTGAAGGGAAAGAGGGTGAGGGGAGGTTGAAAAGCCAGTTTATTTCTTCACTGTGTGTGTGTATTCTGAGCGCCGCTTAAAATGAGAACGGTGTATAAAACCCCGTAATAGAAAAAATGACGATGACGGATGTTTGGCTGCTGCCAGGTAAGAGGCGGCGCGCACTTACTCACAAACTCTCGCAGCAAAAAGTGTCTGTGGGGAAAATCTGAAAAAAAAAATGTTTATTCGAAGTTTCTGACTGTTATTCTGTTGGGATTTACCGCGCTCTTCTTTTTTCTCCGCCGCTGACACCACCCCGAATAGGGATAAGTTATGTGTATTTAAATAACTGCAAAATAGCTGAATATTTAGCTCGACTAAAATATGAGTGAGATATCATGTACACAAACACATACATTCGCCCATTGGGGTGATCTGGGAAAACGCGGCATCTAGAGAGGGGTGGGGTTGATGGAACAGATGGATGGACGGAGGGATGGATTAGGCGGATTAACCCTGGCTTTTCAGCATTGTGCAGCAGGGGCCACGTTTATCGCGCGGTTTGTGCGCGCTCAACTGCACTGCGAACTAATATTTAGCCGTGTGCGTTCTAATTACCACAATCAATCAGTGGTCTTATTTTCGATAAATGAGCTCTGATAACACAAACCTCTGGGGATATTATGGCCGTGTTTGGCTCGGGTCGAGTGTGATAGCGGTGCAATGCGGTTTTGTAGTACAAATGTTAAGCAAGCATTCTGTGTGTGTGTGTTTGTATGTTCGAATGCGCGTGCGATATTTTAGGGAAATCGACCCATACCTAATTTTGGGAGATGCACAATTGATGGTGGTGGCATTTCGATGAAACTGTTTACAAATGATTTTCAATGTGACATGGGATAGCGATACGACGACACCTGTGTACAGGGGATCACTTTCGACCGGAACAAATTGTGCAGTGGCACACCAGTATCGTCACCGCAATTGATCTTTGTGTTATTTGTTCGCCGTCTCGTAGTGTATATTTTGAGGTTTATGTCGCGGTCGAATGTCTGCTCTCAACAACTACAGCAAGGAATAATACTAAAAACAATAGTCAACCATGTAATAATATAACAGTTTACATTTTTCAAAACGAAATTCAATCTAGTGAACCTGTTTACGAATAAAGGAGGTAGTACAAACTTGGAAACTTGAAAAAATTAAAAAAATATATTTCTGGTTTAAAATGTTCTCTGGTATGTCTAATTTACTGTATTTTTTGTCCCAGGTTTGCCCGATGCTCCGTTCCGATGTTAAAAACCAATTAGTGAAATAAGCATCTTTTTCATCATTTGTTATATATTTACTTGCATCATTTTTGAAAATATTATATCTACTTGCTTACATTATATGTGGACTAGATGACCCGGCAAACTTCGTCCTGCCCAAAATTTGTTTTTTTGTTATCAATACCTTAAAACATTCACGTTTTCTTACTATAAGCAAGTTAATGGGTCCAACCGCAGAACTGTTCATTGATTGATCTTCTATTCGACCCCGTTGAATTTACCTTTTACTATAAAACTGCTAGTATTTCTAACAAAACTCATCTTTATAATATCAGATTATTTTCAGACACAATTCTCGTTCAAGATTTTTCAACCACTTGCAAATAGCATGTTTCACCGTTACACGGAATAAATATTTTATACAGAAAATATGATAGAATAAAGACAGCCCTAAATCGGACAATTCCTTTCTCGAGTTCTGCTCTTATCAACACATCCGGCGAACCCTTTTTTTTTTGGTATAAATAGAAGAAGATATATGAGTGCGTTTCATCACATTAAAATCCATTTCCATTTTCGAACAAAGATCAATTTCGCTAGCGCAAGCATCAAATGGACTAACAGCACTTGTCAATATGTAATTGTAGAACATATGGGAATTTAATTTGCCGAAAATTTTCAATTGTCATGTTTGATTGGAATATTTTTTGGTTGAAATATGTGTAATATGGAATTATGGGACCCCCTCTCCATTCCAGAGGAGGGAGGGGTGTCATACCATTATAGAAATATTTCTCATACCCAAAAACCCTCTCATCCCAAATTGTGCTTGATTAGTTCTCGAGTTATGCAGAAGTTTGTGTTTCGTTTGTATGACAACCCCCCTTATAGAGGGGGGAGAAGTGTATTCACCATAGAAACGATTCGTGCCCCGTAAAACCTTCACATGCCAAATTTGGCTCCATTTGCTTGATTAGTTTTCGAATTATGCAGAAATTTGTGTTTCATTTGTATGACAGCCCACCCTTAGAGAGGGGGGTGGAGTGTCTATCCATCATATAAACATTCATTGTACCCTAAAACCTCAATATGCCCAATTTGGTTTCATTTGCTTGATTAATTCTCGAGTAATGCAGAAATTTGTGTTTCATTTGTGGAGATATATGATGAGATCTATGATTCAGAAAATAGAGTGCTTTAGACGATGACCACCAACCAAACTTGAACAAAAAACAAAAAAAAAAACATTTTCATTCTCATTTCATCACACTATTTCTTCTCATGAATTGTGAAACCAAAGATACGCCAAACAACTTCATTGGAGCTGATGCACAGGCCAATTCGGTATCTCATTATTTCGTCGTAGTGATTCAATCCAGGAGTATTCAAATCGGTATTCTGAATTCGAAACACATCCATTTGTTTCCTTTTTTTCACAAACTTGAAAATGTCTTCATTGCTCTTCACCGAACCGCAGAGCTTGACATTAATATGAATATTGAATGTTTACTCAGCTGGGGCGAATATGGTAGTACCCAACGATTTGGGATATCAATGATATTTGTTGATATTTTACCATTTGCGCTTCACAGAAATAGCTCAATGTCGAATTGCATGGCAAGGCTGTCACCTTTGCACAACTCGATTGAACTTGAGTTGCGATTCATACGGGTAGTTCTGATTCGATCGGATTTTAGAATACAGGAGGATAGTTGATCAGTAGATAGATCTAGAATTTCCGAGGAAATTACTCTATCCTTTTGCTCGGAGCGCATTGTGTCGACTAATCAAACTAAAAAAATGCGTATAAGGCAATCCTCGCTTTTGTTATTCAACCGAATACATCCAGCAACATTTTGGACGAAATACGTGTATGCATTTCTTTTGTTTGAACAACCGTGCACACTTTTGAACAAAGGCTGTGTAAGTGTTGCCCATGATAGCGTCTCGCAAGTGAATGTATACTCCCTTGATTGTGTCATAGGAAGAGCAAACGGTCGCTCTTTACCTTTGCGAATATGTTGACCATGGATTATTGGCACGGCTCAAGACATCGTAGAATGAAGTTGTCCTGACTGCGTCAATTCATCAATCGACACACAAAAGAATCCATCAAGCGCACTAGTTTGTTTGTTTCGTCTCCTCCAGTCAAATATTCAAAAATATTAATTCAAAATGGGTAATGATGTTCTTAATGATTGAGGTAGCTGTGGTGCATTGGATCTACACACGTGCTCTCAACCCGGTTTTTTTTTATCAGAATTGACGACAATAGCGTGATTGCATTCCGAGCATGTGGGTGATTAGAATAATTTCAATAATTCATTTTGCTCATCTAAAAAAGCCTCCAGCTTTTCGGCGATGTGCCTAGCTTTAGTCGAATTAAGGTTACTTGCGTATGTGTGGGGTGAAAATTCGATGAAGAGGATGAAGTGCCATCTGGCATTTATCAACGTAACTAAATTCGCCCTGTTTAGAAAACGAACGACGGATCAATTGTTTGGTATTGTTTACATTGTTTATATAGAAATACAAATATCGCGATTAAAAATAGGAGATAGGGGTAAAAACTGATTATATATGGTTCTATTTTTTTTTTATCCAAAATATATATTTTTATTAAGGCTCATATGGCGTCAACCTGACGGGGCCGGGAGTTCAATATTTCGACAATGTTTGCCTTATAACTATGTTAGTAATATGTAACCGGTAACTCGCGGTTGGCTCGAGGTTAGTATTACAAGTGTTTTCGTAATTGTGATGTTGCTGTCTTCAATGATCTATACCTGTGCCCGACACGGGATACTTCCTATTGGGATGCAGCTGACCATTAATCAGCAACGCCCCCCTAGTCTGTACCCCATATCTAGCGTGGTGCGTCTTCTCGAGGAATCCAGGATAGAATGGTCACTAGCCGGCGCAATCATCAGCTCGTGTAGAGTTGTCATGAGCGGTACAACCTTTGGCTTTTGTTGAATCATCAGTGGACTGCACAACCTTTGGCCCGTGTATCTGTAAAGAGTGTGTGTATGTATTGCCGCGACTAAGTAAAAGTTTATAGATCGGATAGGAGGGATACGAAACAGGGACACAACGAAGAAAACATCATTAAACGTTGACATCGGCGTTTCTGAGGAACAGGTATAGATGAAGTAGAAGATCAGGATCACGGCTACCTAAGATATCCCGGACGGGGATATCCGATTGTCTGCCTTTTGCTCTCAGTGCTCTAGAGAGCTGAGAGCGAGCAGCATGGAACCGGATACACGACCAGACAATATGCTCGATGTCGTGGTAGCCATCGCCACAATCACAAAGATTGTTTGTTGCGAGCCCAATGCGATAGAGATGCGCGTTTAGGTTGTAGTGATTGGACATGAGCCGAGATATCACGCGAATGAAATCACGACCTACATTCAATCCCTTAAACCAAGCACTCGTCGAAACCTTAGGGATAATCGTGGGATAATCGAAACCTTAGGGGTTACGACCGAACTCATCTTCACTCCACATGCGCTGCCAACTAACGAGTGTGTCCTGACGAGGAATGTGAAAAATTTCAATATAGGCAATTTGCCTTTCAAAAAGTGTGCCTTCTGAAGCGCCCACCTTAGCTAGCGAGTCCGCTTTCTCATTCCCCGGAATCGAGCAATGAGAGGAAACCCATGCTAAGGTAATCTTGAATAATTTTTGACCAAAACACTCAATAGATGTCTTATTCTTGTTAGGAAATAAGATGAGCGTTTATCAACTTTCATTGAACGGATTGCCTCTATTGAGCTGAGACTGTCTGAAAAAATAAAATAATGGTCGATGGGCAATGTATCAATGATCCCTAAAGCGTAGTATATCGCACCCAGTTCAGCGACATACACGGAACAAGGATCTTTGAGTTTGAAAGAGGCACTGGAATTTTCATTGAAGATGCCGAAGCCAGTGGACCCGTTTATGCATGAACCGTCAGTAAAGAACATTTTATCAGATCTAACTTTCCCATATTCTGCCGAAAATATCTCCGGAATATAATCGGAGCGTAGATGATCTGGGATTCCATGGATCTTTTGTCGCATGGACAGATCAAAATTGACAGAGGAATTGCAAAAGTATGGGAAGCAAACTTGGTCGGAGATGCCCGGTGAAGGGTGCACTTCATGGGTAAGGTACTCATGGTATAAAGACATAAAACTTGACTGAGGAGTCAGTTGGAGTAGATTTTCGAAGTTATCATTCACCAATGGATTCATGATCTTGCAACGGATGAGAAATCTGTAGGATAATTCTGTGAACCGAAGAGTAAGCGGGGGTACTCCTGTCAAAACTTCGAGACTCATCGTATGTGTCGAATGCAAACACCCCATGGCTATACGCTAGCAACGATATTGTATCCTCTCCAGCTTGAGAATATGAATCCTGGCAGCTGATCGGAAGCAAAAACTGCCATATTCTAACACTGATAATATCGTTGTTTTGTACAACTGAATGAGGTCTCCTGGATGGGCGCCCCACCATGTTCCGGTTATTGTTTGGAGAAAATCTAGATCTATAAGTATAATCTATGTATATGGTTCTATGTATTAAGACAAATTTATACAAAAAATACAAAAACAAAATTATTCAGTTTTATTTTTGCATAGGACCACCCTAATAATAATCGGTATTAAATATAAATAAATCGGTATCCTAGCGGTATCATATATAGTTTACGACCTATTCTCATGCCTACCATGTTTTTTTAAGTATAATATCATCAAAATCAATCGGTCGAGTCGTTTCGGAGGAGTTCGGCCACGAACATCGTGACACGAGATTTTTATATATATAGATTTATTTTTCCGTAATGAAATTTATTCGGAGGTCAATGTAAGGGGTCACGAAGTCACCATCTAACGATCGAGAAGACGGCCCCAAGCCACCGAGGTGACGCAATCAGAGTCGAATTCAATGTGGGGAAGGTACGGGTAAAACGGAAATGTTAAGAAGAACTTCAATTATGTTTTTGGAAACTCATGTTTCCCAAAACTTTGATGCAGTTTCTTGCAATTCAATATACTGTTTTTCTACCTATTTGGCCAAATACCAAGGTCTGAACTCATCACGAATGTCCGTTAAAAGATGAAAAAATGAATTAATCCATCTAGAAGTGATATCGTGCTTTTCAGCAGTATGAACGTCAGTCAGCTTCTAAACAGTCCACATTTGGCGATTTGATTTCTATTTATAGACGCAGGGCATTCCTTAGGTATAGATTCAACAGACTTTTCACAGTCCATTTCACTTCTACGGACAACTGTCCGTTTTACCCCACCAGCGCAATTATTGCAATAATTTAAAATTTTCCACTCAAAAATGAAATTACTTTTCCGTACATACCTAATATCGCTTCTCTGTTAACTCACAAAACGAAATATAACCATCAGCGAATTGAATTTTGATTTTAAACCACTCAAAATGCTTAATATCGAAGCAGCTGAAATTACATCCACACGCGGAATCATGTATGATTTTCGGTTTTTGTTTCCCTTTTCCACTTTTGATCAGTGTTCATTGCTACAGGACTTAAATATTATAGAATATCATGTAGAAGGTGTTCTCTCTACCAGAAATCTGAAATTCAAAATGTAACTATACAAATCAACCACCTGTCCCTATTACCACCACTGTCCGTATTACCCGCGGTTCTCCTACATTAACATTTGCTAGCCTCGAACCACTCGTGTGTTTGATGATGCTTATACATAGTCTTTCGAAATTTAGATTGCGTACTATTATTCAATAAAATTTTCGAGAGAAATTTCACACGCAGAAAAAATCTATACCAACTGTACTGTACTGTATCTACTGTATCTGTACTTTTTGACGAAAATCGGTATTCTGTACCGTACAGAATCTGTACCAAAAATAACGAAAAAATCTGTACCTTTCCAGATAAATCTGTACGTGTGGCAACACTGGTAAACACATTTATATGAAAATTTGAGTCAAATTCAAATCAGTAACGAGCAGAATTCTAAGGTGTAACTCGAAATGATCCAAAAGCTCGACGACTTGGCCGAAAAACATCGAACGGTGTTGTTTGTTTACTTGAGCACAGCTGCTCCAATGTCCAAACAGTAGAGTTTCTTGCATCGGATTGTCACTTGTGATGAAAAATTAGATTCATTATGACATTTTTAAATCGAAGTCGTGGGGATGCCGTGATCATCCACGAACATCGACGGCCAAACCACACATCTATAGTATGAAGTTCACGCTGCGTACTTGGAAGATAAACTTGGCTTTGAATATTAGGAGCATTTGAAATGTTAGTTGAAACCATCGCAGAAGCTCGCTACCAACCCCACATTTGAGTTGATTTCTGAGATAACTTCGCTACATGACAACGCTCGACCCCATGTTGCTCTAGTCGAAGAAACTTGTCTGCTTCTAAGAATGAGGATAAAACCATTTTCGGCAATGAAATATCAATTTGTTAAATTTGCACACCTGGATAACATAAAGAAAAATTGTCAACTCAGAAATATAGCAAATTTTGGGTTGACCGAGACAATGAAAAACGCTGCACAAACGAATAAAATAGTACCTGATTTGGGATTATTCAACGCCAAACGTGCTAGAAAAGAATCACAATAAATACAAGCAAACTTCCCACATTCGATACTCATTCCAACCGCAAATTGGATTACTTGCAATAATCTCTCCGATCATATCGAGAATATCATTTTACCCCCCATCAGATTATATTATTTTCGCTCGTACCATCAATTTTTTGCCGCCGCCGCCACCCGTAACAGCAAACAACAACGGCCACTTGCTCTTCCCAATGCACACGCCCACGCCCACTCTCGCACATACCCATTACTAACTATTTGTTTTTCTTCTCCACTTGCAGGCAATTGATACCAATCCCGATTGTACGATAAAAGTGCACACAGGCGAAAGCAGTGGTGTGGCAGTGGAGAAAGATCCGACCATCCGAGATTTTGTTATTCATCTCACATCGACCTAATTGACTCCAAGCTTCCGCTTTCCCGTGATCCCGTGTCCGATATACTACTCGAGTCCACACTTACACCTCGGGCGTGTCTTGAGTTTTGCCGTGTGTTTGCCGGAAACGACTCTAGCGAAAAGTAACAGTTTGCCGAACTCCACCAACACCTCGGCGTTTGCTGTGGTCAAGCGGCGAGAAAAACGAACCTTTTTTTAGTGTGCAATAAGGTGATAGTAAAGTGCTTGGAACCCTCCACACCCTGTCGGTCGGTGGCACGGACCGATGATCTTCTGTAATTCTGTAAAATCGGCGAGATTAATTGAAAGTGACGTTACGCGTAATTTAGCTCCCCCCCCCTCTCTCGATCGCGTGATTTCATCTTCCGAATCTCATACTGTTCTCATTTCCCTTCTTTTTTTTCCCCCCAGCAGGTCCTCTTTTTGAGAAGATTCGATTCTTTCCTTGGCGTTTCCTCAAAGCGTTTTAATTTACTTAATCTTCCTGCGTGAAAATACATAACCTAACAACAACAACAACAACAACAACAGTACAACAGTGCAGTGAGTGGTGCGAAAAACGTAGCGCGCGAAACTAAAAGAGTGCAAAGGAAACAAAATATACGAGAAGCGAAGCAGCAGAAGCGAGAATATAGAGCTTTGAGAAGCAATAAAAGCAACGGAAAAGTTTCTAAATTTTTAATTAATCAAGTTTTTCGCGGATAAAAGTATAAAGAGATACCAGCAGGCAGCTACGATGGAGGAAGCCAAGGCTAAGCTCACCGAAATCAACCTGTCCGACGACCCGGCAGTCACGCTCACCATCCGACTCATCATGCAGGGCAAGGTAAGGAAAGAAGCGGGCGGGGCGAGGCGAGGTGGGGTTTGGTGGGAATTAATGAGCCATGCTTCAATATTTTATGGAATGTTATTTAAAGGGATGCTTTGGGGGCTAACAGCTTTTTAAATGAGGATTGAATATAAGGATAATGGAAATGAGTATTCCCATTAATCCGGTCGATTTCCGCCGGGGAGCGGCAGTATCGCGTCCTTTTATGTACAGCTCTCTCTCTCTCTCTCTCTCTCTCTCTCTCTCTCTCTCTCTCTCTCGATTCGGGCGCAGCGTTGCCAATGTTCCAGTTTTTTTTCTCGATCCAGTCTTCCAGTTGAACTTTGAAACCTTCCAGTTTTTTTTGGAATATCGTCCAGGTTTATCCAGTTTAATATTTGTGCTCTAGTTTTATCCATTTTATGTAAAATAAATTTAGAATGATAAATATTATCTCTCCCTCCTCCTTCCTATTCCTTGAGTAATTTTATTTGTCAACATTTATCGTTCGACCTTGGATCGATCTCTCTTCTCTGCGACAGGCGAGGTTGTAATTCCATTTCGTTCAATTTGTCGGTGTTTTGTCGAAAATGTCAAAACGAAGAGCTTTCTCGAACTACTTCAAAAACAGGTTATAACTCAATTGTTAATCTTATTTAACAGCGTACCCAAGAATCAATACTACACTGTGTTTATATGAAAATTAGATGTTTCAGGTCCTCCAAACCATTCTGAAGTTCAAAAGGTCATAGAGTAAATAATTACCACTGACTTCAATTGATATGAATATAAAACCCAAGTAACTTTGCTTTCGTTTACACCAAATGGATATTAGTTTATCATGGCCACTCAAAGGAATTTTAGTTCTACACCTACCCTACACTCAGGTTTTTTTTACGCGGGGGATACGTATCTCGTAAAAAAAGCGTTAATTGGAAAATTCGCATAAAAAACCGCGTTAATTGGAAAATCCGCGTAAAAAACCCGCGTTAATTGAGAAATCCGCGTAAAAAAACCTCGTAAAAGCCACGCAAAAAAAACCTCGTAAAAAACGTCGCATAAAAACAGGAAGTGGGTTATATCTATGGTATAACCGCAAAGGTGACGTAGGACTATCGTTGATTTAGAGATCATTTGTATGAAGTTGAATCTGAATTCATTCTGAATGAATGAATATTTGAAGAACTTCGAAAACGAGAGCGTTACGTTGGAGGCACAAGGTTTTATGCATCCAATATTGGATACGGAAATATCCTACTGATGGGGAAGAATAATCTTCAGAAGCTATCCTGTTGATTGCGATTGATTGAAAAACCACAAAACCAAATGTATTTGGTCACAGTGTTACATGGATAGAAAACATTCAATTAAACTCTTTCACATGAATATATTTTGAAAATTCCCAGAGGAACTGGCAGATTATTTTCAGTAACGATTAGTTATTTCCACATTTTCCTCGATACTGGAAGCCCACCAGTGGTTAATGCCAACTCGATAACCACCTGTTAATAGCACTTGATTGAAACATATTTGGTCACAGTGTTACATGGATAGAAAACATTCAATTAAACTCTTTCACATGAATATATTTTGAAAATTCCCAAAGGAACTGGCAGATTATTTTCAGTAACGATTAGATATTTCCACATTTTCCTCGATACTGGAAGCCCACCAGTGGTTAATGCCAACTCGATAACCACCTGTTAATAGCACTTGATTGAAACATATTTGGTCACAGTGTAACATGGATAGAAAACATTCAATTAAACTCTTTCACATGAATATATTTTGAAAATTCCCAGAGGAACTGGCAGATTATTTTCAGTAACGATTAGATATTTCCACATTTTCCTCGATACTGGAAGCCCACCAGTGGTTAATGGCAACTCGATAACCACCTGTTAATAGCCGCGCGTGTATGTGTGTGTAGCGATGTCTTCCCAGGAAACCGTTTGTGGCATCACTCTCCTCCTGATAGATTCCCTTCTGGCCTAGGGTGCACAAACAGGCTCTTGGTGACACCGTTCATCCGCGCTTTCATGATAAATAAAGAGCTTCACCGCAACAGCGACAACATGCTTCAATCGCTGTTCAATTAGAACTGAGTGGATTTCCGAGCGCCGCTCGCTTATATACCGATTGGTGATTTCAATAGCCTGTTTTGAAAGCAATTTTAAGACTATTGAAACAAGTTTTTGGATCAAAAAGTAACAAGTATATAACGCGTAGACATTTTATCTTTCGAATGAAGTGTTTATCATACCATTTCGTTCAGTTGTTTAGGAGCTATTAACGCTCAAAATCTCGGTCTCCGGCGTAACGCTTTCGTTTTCGAAACTTTGATTTTACACCCCGGTATAGAAATGAAAGACGTAGTCCTACGTCAAAACCTGGGTGTATCATTAATTGTATTCATAATCTAAACTTCCCTGAAGAGCTAATGTACACTTTACACAAAATGCATGTGAACCATAGTGCAAAAAAGCATACTATTTTTCAAAAATACTTTCTTGAGCAAGAGGAAATATTTAAGAATACCTCATTTTCATCATGATTTGGTTTGGACAAGCCAAATGTTATAAGATGGTATGGATTATAAGAGATTGGTATGTTAAAAGATGTAAATTAGCAATGAATAATATAAAAAACAGGAAGTGGGTTCTATCTATGGTATAACCGCAAAGGTGACGTAGGACTATCGTTGATTTAGCGATCATTTGTTTGAAGTTGAATCTAAATCCATTCTGAACGAATGAATAAATGAATATTTGGGGTACTTCGAAAAAGCGAGCGTTACGTTGAAGGCACAAGGTTTTATGCATCCAAAAACCTATACAAAAAACCTTGTTCTGAAGAATAATCATCAGAAGCATTCCTGCAAACGCAATCTCGATTCTTCTCGAAGTCCACTAGTGGTTAATGCTCGATAGCCACCTGTTGATTGTACTTGATTGAAAAATCACAAAACCAATTGTATTTGGTCGCAGCATTACATGAATAGAAAACATTTAAATAAACTCCTTCGCTTGAATGTAATTTTCAATTTCAAGGGGAACTGGCAAATTATTTTTCACTTTCGCAACGATCACTTCTTTCCAGGTTTCTTCTCGATAACCAGCAAACGAAAAGAGTTGCGCGCGTGTATGTGTGTGTGGCGGCTGCATCGATGTCTTCCCGGGGAACCTTTTTTCAATGCTGATACTCTCTTGGTCACCTTCTCTTCTCCTTCTGATCGAGCGGCTTTTCTGCGCTCCCTGACAGTTAAAACAAACTGATTGCGTTTCAGGTCAGGTCAGGCCAGGTAATGAATTCCTTGATCCCTCGCCGTCCAGCTCGTCCAGCACGTTCAGCTCGTTCAGTAAGGATGTTGTCTTGTCGATTTCCTCACGAAAAATGAATGCGCTTCACCACCAGAATATCGTTAGTATGCTTTTTGTGCGTGATTGAATCGATAGAAGGTGTGGTTTACGATGGCAATTTGGAAGGCAAACTAGAGGGAAATGAACTCTCTGAGTTTGAACGAACGAACGTAATGAATTATAGAGGTTTTAAACATTTCAGTTCATTCGCCTCTAACGGCTGAGTTTGAAACTTTCGACGACTGAGCAATAATCGATTGAAAATTATATAATTTTCGCGATGCAAAACATTTTCCGTTGCGCACGCATACAATATTGGATACGAAAATATCCTACTGATGGGGAAGAATAATCTTCAGAAGCTTTCATGAAAAATTACAAAATCAAACGTATTATGGTTAGAAAACATTAAAATAAACTCTTTCGCATGAATGTATTTTTCAATTCCCAGGGGACTTGGCAGATTATTTTTCAGCAACGATTAGATCTTTCCGGAATTTTCCCGATGTTGAATGGCATCCAAGCGAAGAGTTCCGCGCGTGTATGTGTGTGTGTATGCAGCGGCTGCTCCGATGTCTTCCCGGGGAACCGTTTGTGGTATCACTCTCCTCCTGATGGATTCCCTTCTAGCCTAAGGTGCACAAACAGGCTCTTGGTGACAGCGTTCATCAGCGCTTTCATGATAAGCGAAGAGCTTCACCACAACAGCGACAACATGCTCCAATCGCTGTTCAATTATAACTGAGTGGATTTCCGAGCGGCGCTCGCTTGTATACCGATTGGTGATTTCAATAGCCTGTTTTGAAATCAATTTTACGGGTATTGAAACCAGTTTTTGGATGAAAAAGTAACAAGTATATAACGCGTAGACATTTTATCTTTCGAATGAAGTGTTTATCATACCATTTCGTTCAGTTGTTTAGGAACTATTAACGCTCAAAATCTCGGTCTCCGGCATAACGCTTTCGTTTTCGAAAATTTGATTTTACACCCCGGTATAGAAATGAAAGACGTAGTCCTACGTCAAAATAAAATTAAATAGCTTCTCAATACTTAAAATTGATAATTTCAATACCAAAATAATACTTGAGCAGTATTGTTTTGTCATTGAATGTGGTTATTTGAGCATTGAAACAGTATCGTGAGAAGTTTTTATGATATTTTAATACTTTACCTCGTATCTCATGTTAATTCGTACCATTTTGAGGTATCGAACTATGGGCAGTTTTGCGACAATCATTTATCATCGATTTTATAGACATGAAGCGATAAATACGAAACTCTCCAAGTTTTGCCCAAACAAAACCATCTCTCAAATATTGTTTCACAGTAATTGAAGTCACGGTTTTCTGAACTACACTCTGTCCAACTTATATAAGATCACCCTGATTCTATTTCGTTGCAACACAAACAGTTAGAATTTCAACAAGATACATTCATACATAGTTGAATGCTTAGAATAAAGTATATTTAACGTCAATTTCGTTCAAAAGAGTTGTTTGTTTATTTATTGTGCTTAAATATGATAATTTCAGCTGTCCAGTTTCTATAAGACCACTTCAGAATTCATAAGTATTATGAATGAAAAATTCAAAACGATCGGCTAATTTACATGTCAATAATTGGTAATCTTGCCTATTTGACTAATAACCTGGAAAATTCGTGTTGGAATACTATTTACCAAATTCTGCTGAACGAATTTCTCGATATTTTTCCATTTTACCGAAATTGCGACCTTGAGCTTTTTAATCGTTGTGTACCGTTTTCCCTCAGTGTAGATTCTGCGTACAAGGACCCCCCCCCCTCAGATTTTCAACAGGATTCAGCCCTGGAGAGTGAGCCGGCCAGTCCAAAAAATTAGGTTTTTGGTTCTTAATCCATTGCTTAGTTTACTTTCTGGTATGAATAGTAGCATTGTTTTGCTGGAATGTGATTTTTTTTGTGACGATATCCACGCAAAAACGGTAGGAGAGAGGATTACAGAACATGTGTGTAATCCTTGAATGATGTGAAAGCTATCTTGAGATTTGCGGTTGCACAGAATCCCGCCCAAATCATGCACGAGTCTCCACCAAAATTCCTGGTTATCTCGGTCAGAGAGCTTCGTAGAGCTCTCCCCTTCTTACCGTATCCTTGAGAATTCGCCAAATAATTGAGCACTTCTTGATGGGATCGTCCAATACGACGAGAAATTTCTCTGATAACAACATTTTCTTCATACTGAGTGAAGTGCCCTGCCTGCAAGTGGATAAAGGCTTTCATCCTCGGAAAGCCAAGCATTGGTTTTTGTTTTGTCGCTGCTTCGCCGACATTGGAGATTTCGCCGAGTCATCGTGCCAACAGTGACAGTGCGGGTAAGCTTTCACCGACGACTGTGTGTAGTGGTGTCGTAGGCACATTCCCACCACCAACGAGCTTTCAGCACGCTCCCGTTCATCTGCACTGGAGTGCGTTCATAGGTGAATAAGATTGAATATACTGAGAGAAAATATTTAATAATTATAAGTTTTTTTTGTTTTGTTTTTGTGAATTATTTTATTGTGAAATATTGTTTAAAAAAATACTTAGAATATAAGTGAAAATTTAAAATGGCAGAGAGTGGGGGACCTTCGGATATGGAGGTCTCTGACTCTAGTTCCCTCCTAACGGATAAAAAAAAGTCACTCAAACGTGTTCCAAATACGGAAGATACTTCTTCTGGGGACGAGTCAGCTAACCCTACCAAGCCTCCCTCCAAAAAACTAGCAAATCTCCCATCTGCCCTTAACGATCCCACTCTACCTTCAACCTCGTCTTCTCCCTCTGTTCTTCCCGCTCCTTCTCAACCTTCGCCTTCCCACTCTCAATCCCCGTCCTCGCCTTCCCCCCCTGTTATTCCCACTCCCCGTGTAAAGGTCTATCCAGAAGATGCGCCCGGAACTGGTCCCTGGGTTGTTTTCTTCAGGCCTAAGCCAAATGGAAAGGCGTTGAGAGTCATGCAGATCGCGAAAGATCTGGCAAGGTATACCTCCGTTTCGGAAATTTCGAAGGTTAGACCAAACAAATTGCGAGTTGTCGTGAATGATCGAAAAGATGCAAACAAGATTGTTGTCGATCAGCATTTTACAATTGAGTATCGGGTCTACATACCCTCTCACATAGTCGAAATTGAGGGTGTGATAACCGAAACGGGCTTGACGTGCGAATACATTACGAGTGAAGGTACCGGCCGTTTTAAAAAACTGCCCTCGACGACTGTTAAGATCTTGGGTTGCCGCCAGCTCGGAACAGTCTCCCATGAAGGAGAAGAAAAGAAATTTACGCCGTCCAACTCGTTTCGAGTCACCTTCGCTGGTTCAGCTCTCCCTGACTACGTGATGGTAGATAAATTGAGGTTAGCCGTGCGACTTTTTATTCCAAAGCCAATGACTTGTCTAAAGTGCAAGTCAGTTGGTCACACGGCTGCTTATTGTGCCAATAAAGAACGATGTGCCACTTGCGGAGAACAACATGAGGGGAAATCCTGCAGTGCGACTGAGCATAAGTGTCCATATTGCGGGGGATCCCCACACGTGCTCTCAGCTTGTGAAACATACAAGGCTCGCTGGGAGAAACAGAAGCGCTCTTTGAGGGAACGCTCTAAACGCACTTTTGCAGAAATTTTGAAGGGCGCTTCTCCACTGGCTCAAGAACAACAACCAATCAATACACACAATGTCTTCGCTACGTTGCCAGTTGACGAAATGGAAGCGGATACAGCTAACGGGGGCACGCCGTTTATTTCTCAAGGGAATCCCCGGCGCAAAAATGTGACCACTCCCAAAGTTCAAGGACAAGTCCCTCCGGTGATACCCCCTGTTAGCTTGTCCAAAAAATCGAGTGCAGCGGATAAGCAAAATCAGGTCCCTCCTGGCCTCCGTGGTAATAGTTCACCTTCGAACGACCCAGCACTCGAGGGGACATCAAAAACCCCAACTGTCCATATTTTTCCGTCCAGCTCAACTTCTCAATCGGGATTTATAAAGTTGTCTGACCTTGTGGATCAAATCTTCACGTGTTTTAATGTTTCCGACTCCATCAGAACCATTGTCACCGCAATGCTTCCAGTACTAAAGACAATTTTGCAGCAATTGATGCAAACATGGCCCCTCCTTGCAATGATTATCTCTCTTGATGTCTAATTTAAATAGAGAGGTCGGAGATATCACTGTTTTACAGTGGAATTGTCGTAGTCTTATCCCTAAATTGGATACATTCAAATTTCTAATTCATAAACTCAATTGTGATGTTTTTGCTCTATCCGAAACCTGGCTCTCTTCTCAAAATGATCTCTTTTTCCACGATTTTAATATAATACGCTTGGACCGTGATGACAGATACGGAGGGGTACTATTGGGGATCAATAAGTGTCACTCATTTTTTAGAATTGACCTTCCACCTACTGGAGGGATCGAAGCTGTTGCTTGTCATGCAAACATCAGAGGCAAAGACCTCTGTATAGTCAGCTTGTATTGGCCTTCGAGAGCTGCGGTTAGCCGCAAGCAACTTGTTGACATGTGCTCACTCCTTCCTGAGCCACGATTAATCTTGGGAGACTTCAACTCTCACGGAACTGCCTGGGGGGAACAGTACGACGACAATCGTTCATCGTTGATATATGACCTTTGTAACAGCTTCAATATGACCGTTTTGAACACTGGGGAAACAACACGTGTACCTAAACCTCCTGCTAAACCAAGTGCTCTTGACCTCTCGCTTTGCTCGAATTCACTATCGTTAGATTGCAAGTGGAATGTAATCCAGGATCCCAACGGTAGTGACCACTTGCCAATCAAAATTTCTATCACCAATGGGTTGAATTCTTCTGAATCAATAAACATGGCATACGACCTCACAAGACACATTGACTGGAAAAAATATGCGGACGCGATTGCTCTAGCCATCAATTCCAGAGATGGTTTGCCTCCATTGGAGGAGTATAACTTCATTTCTCGTTTGATATATGACAGCGCGGTTCGCGCTCAAACGAAACCCATCCCAGGTTCCACTATTCGTCGAAGGCCTCCCAATCCATGGTGGGATGGCCAGTGTTCCAAGCTTTATGGAGATAAATCGAATGCATTTAAAGCTTTTCGGAAACGTGGAACCCCTGAAAATTTTCAGAAGTATTTGGACCTTGAAAATCAATTTAAAAACTTGATCAAAGGGAAAAAACGTGCTTATTGGCGAAATTTCGTGGGAGGTTTGTCACGAGAAACGTCAATGAAAAAATTATGGAAAGTGGCTCGAAACATGAGAAATCGCTCTTCATCCAATGAAAGCGAGGAATATTCACATCGATGGATTTTTAATTTTGCACGAAAGGTTTGTCCCGATTCCGCTCCAGTGCAAAGAATTATTCGAGATATACCACAAGATAGGTGCGATCTTGATTCCGAGTTTTCGATGGTAGAATTCTCTCTTGCTCTCCTTTCATGTAACAATTCTGCTCCGGGATCGGATAGAATTAAGTTCAACTTGCTGAAAAATCTCCCTGATGTGGCGAAACATCGCTTGTTGAACTTATTCAATCGGTTTCTGGAGCATAATATTGTTCCAGATGATTGGAGACAAGTACGAGTTATAGCTATTCAAAAACCCGGAAAACCCGCGTCCGACTTCAATTCGTACCGCCCAATAGCAATGCTGTCTTGTATACGGAAATTGTTGGAGAAAATTATCTTGTTTCGCCTTGATCGATGGGTTGAAACGAATGGCCTACTCTCAGATACACAATATGGGTTCCGCAGGGGCAAGGGGACGAATGATTGTCTTGCGTTGCTTTCTTCAGAAATTCAACTGGCTTGCGCCGAAAAAAAACAAATGGCTTCAGTATTCTTGGACATAAAGGGGGCCTTTGATTCTGTTTCAATAGAGGTTTTGTCAGACAAATTACAATCTCGGGGTCTGCCGCCTCTATTGAATAATATGTTATATAACTTGCTTTGTGAGAAACATTTGAACTTTTCTCACGGAGATTCGGCAGTAAGTTGGGTCTCTTACATGGGACTCCCCCAGGGCTCATGTTTAAGCCCCCTTTTGTACAACTTCTACGTAAGCGACATTGACAATTGCCTTACACAAAATTGCAGCCTAAGACAACTTGCAGATGATGGAGTGGTGTCTGTCGTAGGATCAAACGAATCCGACCTGCAAGAATCCTTACAAGATACTTTGAACAATTTTTCAACCTGGGCCATTGGGCTAGGGATCGAATTCTCCACGGAGAAAACAGAGATGGTGGTTTTTTCTAGGAAGCATAAACCAGCAAAACCAAAGCTTCAACTTTTGGGTAAACCGATCACTCATGCTATGTCATTCAAGTATCTTGGGGTCTGGTTCGACTCTAAATGTACTTGGGGGGCCCATATTAGGTATCTGAGTAAAAAATGTCAACAAAGAATAAACTTTCTCCGTACAATTACCGGCACCTGGTGGGGAGCCCATCCCGAAGATCTTATAATGTTGTATCGAACAACTATTCTCTCAGTGATGGAGTATGGCAGTTTCTGTTTTCAATCAGCTGCCAAAACACACCTCATTAAACTCGAGCGAATTCAGTATCTTTGTCTCCGTATCGCGTTGGGATGTATGCCCTCAACGCATACCATGAGTCTCGAGGTTTTGGCAGGCCTACTCCCACTAAAAGATCGCTTCAAATTATTATCTCTTCGGTTCCTCATCCGGTGTAAGGTTATGAACCCATTGGTGATCGGAAATTTTGAGCAGCTGATCGAGCTAAATTTTCATTCTGGATTCATGAGCTCATATCATGAATTCGTCTCCATGCAGGTTGATCCTTCTTCGTATATTCCCAACCGTGTTTGTTTTCCTGACTACATCAATTCCTCTGTGCATTTTGATCTGTCCATGAAGCAGGATATCCATGGAACATCAGATTATCTTCGATCGAGGATCGTTCCAACGATCTTCGATGCAAAGTATGGGGATATCAATTGTGATAATATGTACTTTACTGATGGGTCCTCTATGAATGAGTCCACAGGATTTGGAGTGTTCAACGAATTTTTTAGCACCTCACACAGTCTTCAGAATCCTTGCTCAGTGTATATTGCTGAATTGGCAGCGATACACTGGGCGCTGGACAGCGTCGCCTCACGACCTGTTGAACACTATTACATTGTAACGGATAGTCTTAGCTCTGTCGAAGCTATCCGTTCAGTGAGGCCGGAAAAGCACTCGCCGTACTTCCTTGAGAGAATACGAGAAATTTTGAGTGCTTTATCCAGACGCTGTTATGTCATTACCTTTGTCTGGGTCCCTTCACATTGCTCAATTCTGGGTAATGAGAGGGCTGACTCATTAGCAAAGGTAGGTGCAATTGAAGGCGATATTTATCAGCGTCAAATCGCCTTCAATGAATTTTATTCTTTAGTCCGCAAAAATACCATAGTTAACTGGCAACGCAAATGGAACGAAGATGAATTGGGCCGGTGGCTCCACTCGATTATCCCTAAGGTTAGCCTCAAACCATGGTTCAAAAGTCTGGACTTTAGTCGGGACTTTATTCGCACTTTCTCCCGACTCATGTCCAATCACTGTTCGTTAGATGCGCTACTCTTTCGTATTAATCTTGCCGACAACAATCTTTGTGTTTGTGGCCAAGGTTACCACGACATCGAGCACGTTGTTTGGTCGTGCGAGCTGTATCTTGTCGCCAGATCGAATTTAGTAGTCACCCTTCGGGCCCGAGGAAGGCAGCCCAATGTGCCGGTGAGAGACGTGTTGGCTCGGTTAGACCTTGATTACATGTCCCAAATATATGTATTCCTTAAAGCTATCGATCTTCGTGTGTGATTGTCCTTATACCCTTAGTTTTTCCTTTTCCTTTTCCTTTGTGAGAGATCGGATCCCTTCTTAAGAATAAGATGAAATGTAAATACATATTAGATATAAGATAGGTTTAAGAATTGAGTGTGATGAGTGTGATTGAGAGTGTGATTGAGAGTGTGAGTGTGATCAATGTCAACATATCCTCATATCCCCTCCTTTTCCTGAAGAAAATATGTCACCCTTCTAAACTCGAGTTGACCGCGAGTAATCGGTTTCCTATATTATTAACATTAGAATTAAGGAAAAATGTATATATACTAGTAACAATACAGTAAGGAGTTCGGCTCCTTTAAACCTATGTAACTGAGCCTGTAAAAATAAACGATTTAAATAAAAAAAAAAAAAAAACATTTTCTTGGAGAAATGCAACGATTTGTCTTTCTTCTTTCTCCGTGAGGACTTCTCCATTCATCATTTACCAGATTTAATTAATCAAAACAACTAAAACAACGGAAAATGTAACTGGTCTTATAGAAACTTGACAGTTGAAAATACGAAAACATTCGTTTACGCTCAGCGCTTGCACACATACATATGAAAGTCATGCAGTGTATGGTAGACACCAATACCTACACACTAGAATATAAATTGAAGCATTGTTTGCTTACAATGACACAAAGCAGCAAAATCATCACCTGGTCTTATAGAAGTTGGGCAGAGTGTACTACACGAAGCATAAACAAAATTGTATTTGTATTAAGCATTGGAATGGGTACAAAAATTTCAATTTAGATAAATCATAAACGGTCTTCTTAAAATAAAAAGGTATTACAGGATCCAGTTTTCTTCCAGTTTTTTAAACAGCAATCTTCCAGTTTTTTAAAGTGCAATCTTCCAGTTTTTTCAAAAAATATTATTGGCAACCCTGTTCGGGCGGCTCCCAGCTTCTAGCTGCTCGTTCGATGGGCGAAACATTACCAGCTTTCAAGCTGTTTAAGCATGTGTTATTAATTTTTAGTAATTTGTAATTTTCTTTGAGTATAATAATATCTATGACGATAATGTCCGCATGAAGGATGGTGCCCTGCTTCTCGCGTTTTTAGCTAGGAAACAAATGGTGGAATCGTCTCTCTAGTGTGGGTGGCACGAAATACACCGACGTGGAATAAGCGGAGATAGAAAAAAAGGTTGCAAATATCACTGGATATGTGATATGGCATTTCAATGAAACTCTCATCAAACTATTTAACGATTCAAAAAATCGTTTTAAAATTTCATCACAATGTGAAATTAATACATGCTCATTTCCGCACTCCATGATACATTCATAATTAATTGACAGGCAACAGTGATGTTTACTGGCTGGACAGTATATTATAACTTCAGCAGCAAAACCTAAACACCTGAATCGGAACGAAAATTTTTATGTATATATCAGGGGAAACTGTGGCTCGTTCGATTGATTAAATAAAATTATCAAATTGCAAGCAACTAAATATTTCATTTAAATTGTTTATCATTATTGAACACCTTTTACGACTTTTTTTAATATCAAACATTTCATATTTTCCGTATCGAATGCATAGTCAATGGCACCATTTGTAATTAAAGGGTGTGTCACATCAAATTGCATCACGGAAAAAACGCTGTAAAAATTTAATTTTTAGGAATTATATCTTCAGCTTTCGCTTATAATCAGATAAGAGTGTATAGATCACGTTGGCCATGCTTCACTGTCAATTTTTCGTAAATTTGGAAAAATGTCGTCGAACGAAAAAGAGCGTCGTGAATTAATCCTGTGCACTCATTTCGAGAATCCGGAGTTGTCACATCGGGACATCGGTAAGATGCTGGGAATCGTCCAATCCACGGTCAGCAGAGTACTAAAACGATACTTCGAGAACCTAACCATCGACCGGAAGGTGAAGAACGGCAAAAATTGATGCTCCGTCAGTGAAAAAGATCACAAGCGCGTAGTTAAGCAGTTTAGACGTGATCCGAGAAGTTCGGTCCGGGATGTCGCCAATAAGCTGAATTTGTCAAGTTCATTCGTCCAGCGGACCAAGCAGCGGGATGGCCTGCGTACATTCAAGGTTCAGAAGGCTCCTAACCGCGGCGAAAGGCAAAACATGGTGGGGAAGACGCGAGCCCGGAAGCTGTACACCGAAATGCTGACGAAGCCGCATTGCCTGGTAATGGACGACGAAACCTACGTCAAAGCGGACTTTCGTCAGCTGCCGGGCCTGTTGTTCTTCTCTGCAGAGGACAAATTCAGCGTTCCGGAGGAGATTCGCAAACAGAAACTATCCAAGTTTGCCAAAAAGTACATGGTGTGGCAAGCGATCTGCTCTTGCGGAAAGCGGAGCGCCCCCTTCGTGATGACCGGCACGGTAAACGGGCAGGTCTACCTTAAGGAGTGCCTACAGAAGCGCTTACTACCACTATTGAAGCAGCACGAGGGCCCGACCATCTTCTGGCCGGATCTCACTTCGTGCCACTATTCAAAGGACGTGTTGGAGTGGTACGAAGCCAACGGGGTCACCTTCGTGCCAAAGGAAATGAACCCGCCCAACGCGCCGGAGCTTCGCCCAATAGAGAAATATTGGGCGATTATGAAGCAGGCCCTCCGGAAGAACCCAAAAGTTGTCAAATCGGAGGCGGACTTCAAGAGAAAATGGATTTCTGTTCAAAAAAAAACTACAACCTGACGTTGTACAGAACCTTATGGACGGGGTAAAGAGGAAGGTGCGAGCATACGGGCTTGGGCTCGAAGTATGAATGAAAAGAAAATGCCAAAAGTTGTTTAATAGTTTTTATTTTACTGTCTAAAATTTTCAAAAGGATCGGTCTACTGGGCGAATTTCTACAGCGTTTTTTCCGTGATGCAATTCGATGTGACACACCCTTTAATCCGTCTCGAGCTCTTATCGATATTTCTTTTTTCGCTAGTCGCTCCGTTCAGGTCGGTAGATGAATAGAAACGTGATTGCGAGAGAGAGAGCATAGTGCTTTGGCGAGCGAAAAACATTCTCTAGCCATTACACAATCATATCTAACGATGGGTTTAGACTAGTGATATACAGTGACGTCTCGATTATGCCACTGGGCGTTTATATCACTCTCGAATTTATCACTGAAAATGTTTCGCTTATATCACGTTTTCGTAAAATAAAAAATAATGTAAAAAATTAAATTTTTCGTTAAATTATGGAACAAATAATGAGAATTAAGTGAAATAAAAATATTTTTAAGCATTTATGCCAATTGTAATGACGATGCTTACGCCAAATTTGCTTGTAGCGTATAACAACTATTTTTCAAGCCTCTCGTATCACTTCAATAGATTCAGAATCAACAAATATGGGTTATTTTGAGCGAATTTCTCTTCGATTGTGTGAGATGAGATGTGCTGTTTCCCAAAATTGATCCAGGTAAGAGGTAGTAAAGTATTTGATTTCGTCAATTTTTGGAGTTCCATTTTAAGATAGTCGGTGATACATTTCTTGTGATAGTTTTTGTGGATTTCAATTTTGATTTATTCCTGCGTATCTTCAACTAGACAAGATAACAAGAAAAATATTGCTGTCACTTGTTCTGAACGGTGTACTATTTGAATACTATTTGAATACTATAGGAAGTGACCACCTCTAGGCCAGGATTTACGATAGCGAAGAAAGTTGAAGAAAAAGCTGTACAACAACATATATCCCAAAGTAAGACGTGAAAAATTATAAAAAATTATAATTTGTCTGGTTTACGAAAAGGCTGGATATTTTAGAGAAACTAGAATACAGTGAGTTCACACACAAACAAATGACAGAAAATGAAAAACACAAAATATGCTACTAAAAATTTAATTTATTTGGTCAATAAAATAATAAAAAATTGTATATGTTACTTTGAAGTCAGCCACAGTAAACTAGAAACGGTTATATGTATGTGGTTTCTCAAACAACGAGAACTTAACATTATTATTCTTTCTGGAGAAATATATTTGCAGGTCAGAAATGATGTTTTGTTGTTCCAAAGATACCACACTTTCAGTATGCTATCTCCTATTTTGAAACTATTTTG
Source organism: Toxorhynchites rutilus septentrionalis (assembly GCF_029784135.1). Taxonomy (NCBI): domain Eukaryota; kingdom Metazoa; phylum Arthropoda; class Insecta; order Diptera; family Culicidae; genus Toxorhynchites; species Toxorhynchites rutilus. The sequence continues at coordinate 200,038,742 of NC_073745.1, forward strand.
AGAATGGTTTCCAAAATTAGTTTTTTCCGGAAGTTTTCAGTCAAAAATAAAACTACAATCTAGAGCCGTTCTAAATTTATTAACCATTGCACAATGGTCCAGGAGATGTATTTGAATGAAAATTAGCATTTAGAGCTCGACAGTTATTTTCTGGACAAAAACTGTCTTCCACAAAGTTTTTACATACGATAGAGCGCTCATTTTTATGTTATCAAAAATAGGGTGACCAAAATTTTCGATGAAATAAAAAAAATAACTTCCTTATCTTTATAGATAGAGATGAACATAGTTCGACAATGTTGTAGTTCTAGTTATTTGAGATGTCCTTGTAGAATAAAGTTTTTTTTTTCTATTTCTTGAAATAACTGTTATTACGCTTTTTTTCTGTGTTACCTTAGGGTCACCATGAAAAGAACGGTTTTTTTGCTCTATCTTTTATATTTCAAATTCTACATACAAACTGTCTTCGGAAGACTTTTAGAACTTATTAATACAAACATTTTGAGATGCAGAACTTGTCAATACCTCAACTTCATACAATGTTATTAATACTTTTTCACAAAAAAACGCTCTCTTCATTTGTTTGTCATTCTTTCTGGGGCAAACATAAAGAATGTTTGTTTACGGAATTTGAAAGAACAAATTTCACTCTATATTATACGTGATTTTCAAAACTATGTTATTTTTTGTGTTTGAGTAAATTGAAATTGAAATCATGAGTTTTTGAGTAAAACAACATCAATAACATTAAGTAGGATTAAGGTAGGTAAGATATTGACATGTTCTGCATCGCAAAATGTTGGTATTGATAAGCTCTAAAAGTCGTACGAAGACAGTTTTGATATAAAATTTTAAATATAAAAGTTACAGTGAAAAAAACGTTTTTTCATGGTTACCCTAATGCAACTTAGATAGAAAGCGCCAAAAAACAACTTTGTGCGAGATATTTGTTCTTTAGACAAAAACTGTTCTCAACAAAGTTGTTACATATGATAGAGCGCTCATTTTTATGTTATCAAAAATAGGGTGACCAAAATTTTCGATGAAATAAAACATCTAACTATTTTATCTTTATAGATAGAGATAAATATAATTCAAAAATGTTGTAGCCTTAATCATTTTGAACAACTGTGTAGAACAAAGCTTTTTTCTATCTTTTAATATAATCGATTAAGCGCTTTTTTTCTAAGCTTCATTATGGTGACCATGAAAAAACGTTTTGCTTTAACTTTTATACTTCAAATTCTACGTCAAAACTGTCTTCGTACGACTTTTAGAGCTTATCAATTCCAACATTTTGCGATGCAGAACATGTCAATATCTTAATCCTACTTAAAGTTATTGATGGTTTTTTACCCAAACACTCATGATTTCAATTTTAATTCACTCAAACACAAAAAATAACATGTGTTGAAAATCACGCATCATGTAGATTGAAATATGCTCTTCCAAAAGCCGTCAATACACTTTGTTTATGTTTGCCCCAGAAAGAATGACAAACAATTGAAGAGAGCGTGTTTTTTGGGAAGAAATATTAATAACTTTGAGTAAAGTTGAGATATTGACAAGTTCTGCATCGCAAAATATTTGTATTAGTAAGCTCTAAAAGTCTTCCGAAGACAGTTTGTATGTAGAATTTTACATATAAAAGTTAGAGCAAAAAAAAACAGTTTTTTCATGGTGACCCTAACGTAACATAGAAAAAGGCGCTGTATCAGTTATTTGAAGAGACAGAAAAAACAACTTTGTTCTACAAAGATGTCTCAAATAACTAGAACTACAACATTGTCGAACTATGTTTACCTTTATCTATAAAGATAAGAAATTTAGATTTTTATTTTCGTCGAAAATTTTGGTCAGCCTATTTTTGATAACATAAAAATGAGCGTTCTATCATATGTAACAACTTTGTCGAAGACAGTTTTTGTCTAGAGAATAACTGTTGAGCTCTAAATGTTGATTTCCACTTAAATACATCTCCTGGACCAATGTGCATTGTTGGGATCAAATTTTCCCTGCAATAGATTGATAAAAGCTATTTCTCTACATCAGAATGAAACATCTATTGCTCAAACAATGAACCAGGGAACTATTCTAACGAGTCATGCTATGTTCAGAAACATTGAACAGGGCACTGAAGGAAAAACTTAGAAAGATGTAGTATCTTTCCTAATCGAGTTCTAGCAGCAGGTTTATTAACCATAATTATCAAATCGAAAAAACAAATAGGTATGGTCAAAACAATCATTTAGTTTAAGAATACAAAACATCTTTGTCAGTCTTCTTTACGATTCCTGATCTTTAATTAACTACCGAAGCTCGAAACTAAAATAATATGTTAGCAATCGGAAAGCGATGAAGATACTGACTTTAAGAAAAAATAAGTTGAAGAAGATTGTTAATGAATACAGGTATCAAAAAGAAACATAAACTCAGATCTATCAACATCAAAGGAAGGAAAATGATACTGAACGACAGTCAATAATTATAGTTTGCGATTGAATTGCCAAAACAATTTTTTTTCAGTTCATATAATGCTGAAAATATGTATAGTTCACAAAAAATGTTTATTTTTCATAAACTTGCATGTATTACTGCTTTTTCAAGGAAAGATAATTCCGACCAGTACGACACCCATGCCCAAATATAATACGACCGCAAAAGGTTAAATTTTGGATCCGCGTTTCTTACGCAAAGACTTAGGTCCACTAATCTGCCGTTCAGCGCAAAGTTGTCCCATGTTAATTTTTGACGAATGCTAACGTCCAATAACAATGAGATTTATATTTGGCGAAGGTGTTGCAGATCACTCATTTCTTCATAAAACGATGTTTTTATGCATAATCTTTCGGAACAAAAAAAATTGTTTGTTCCCAGTATATCCAAAAACAACATCAAGTTCAATTGTTGATATTCTAGGCATAACAGTCCCACCATTAATTTTTAAACTCGTAATCAGGCTTGATTGATTCAGTGAGGGGATCTCAAACATTGAACATCATTAAACAATAGTATAGTGCTTATAAAAAACCCGGTGTATTGCTAAATTGAAATGCTTAATGCTTTTGGTAGACAAATATGCGAGAAAACTTTGATTGCGGTTTTTCTCAGTTGCTGGTTTGGAACATGGGACAACTATGCGCAGAACGGCAGTAATTGGCTTGTAACTTTGGAACGGAGTATTGGACAATCCTGGGATTAAAACTACTGTAAAGTCAGAACCAGAGAACCGGAGAACATTTTAGCCCAGATTGATTTTTTTTTATTTTTTCAAGTTTCTATAGTGTACTACCCCCTTGAATATGAATCACCGAAACTTGCATCGTGTCAACATTGCACAATGGTCCAGGAGATGCATTTAAGTGGAAATAAGCATTTTGAGCTCGACAGTTATTCTCTAGGTAAAAACTGTCTTAGACAAAGTTGCATTAGGGTAACTATGAAAAAACGGATTTTTTACTCTAACTTTTAAATTTAAAATTCTACATCAAAATGGTCTTCGTACGACTTTTAGAGCTTATCAATACCAATATTTTGCGATGCAGAACATGTCAATATCTTAATACTGCTCAAAGTTATTGATGGGTTTTTATCCAAAAACTCATGATTTCAATTTTAATTTACTCAAACACAAAAAATAACACAGTTTTGAAAATCACTTATTGCATAGAGTGAAATCTGTTCTCTCAAATTCCGTCAACAAGTATTTTTCCATGTTTGCCCCAGAATGAATGACAAACAAATGAAAAGAGCGTGTTTTTCGGGAAGAAATATCAATAACTTTGAGTAAAGTTGAGATATTGGCATGTTCTGCATCGAAAAATGTTTGTATTAGTATGGTCTAAAAGTCTTTCGAAGACAGTTTGCATGTAAAATTTGAAATATAAAATTTAGAGCAAAAAAAACAGTTTCTTTCATGATGACCCAAACGTAACATAGAAAAAAGGCACTATATCGGTTATTTCAAGAGATAGAGAAAAACTTCGTTCTACAAAAATGTCTCAAATAATTGGAGCTACAACATTGTCGAACTATGTTCACCTCTATCTATAAAGATAAGAAAGTTAGATTTTTTATTTCATCGACAATTTTGGTCACCCTATTTCTGACAACATAAAAACGAGCGCTCTATCATATGTAACAACTTTGTCTAAGACAGTTTTTGTCTAGAGAACAGCTGTCCAGCTCTAAATGCTAATTTCCACTTAAATGCATCTCCTGGACCATTGTGCATTGTCTTTTCATTTTTTTTTTGTTAAATACTGTTTTTCAATCAAAACTCAGACCAGTGACCTCACTCACAGTACACATTTTTTATGAGTTGCGAAAAGTTAGGGGAGTTTTCTTGCTACATCGATTTGAAAAAAAAACACAAAAGTTTTACCTTCTCCAGGAGACAGTCTAAACTAATTTCGGTAAAATTGAGTATGCGATGATGCTTGTTTGGAAAAATTTGAATGAATTATGAGAGGTTGCTGTAAACCCCTAAAAGAATCGGCACTAATTCTGCCATTGCGCATACACACATCAAACCGAAAATCTGCTTGTGAGATATTCTACGAATAATATTCCGAACATGCTATAATTCTCTTCTCCAGGTTAATTACGAATCCCTGACAAAAATCGATGTTGCGCTGCGATTTTTATTTATGCTGAATGCATATTGATAAACATTTTACTATATATTGCTATAGCATTTTGTTTTTGATCGTGTGGATGCAACAATCACTGTGTAATTGTTTCTAGTGTGTGGCCGATCGCATGACGAACTTCAGATCACAGCATCTTAATTGGTACTCCAACAAACACTTCACACCTTTCGGCACACATTCTCACCACCCTCTTGTCTAAACACTTCGGACTCAAATGCTTTCTCCCGGGATAACGGCTCTCGTCTCAACGTCTTAAAACTATTGCTCTATCGTTTAAACATCTAACGTGGGATTTCACCGCCGGAAGATAAACCTCGACACCGGATGCTCTCGAGCAGCAGGTGGAAACCACCGCCCCATTCCGCCAGGCGTTCAGCCAAAACGACGAAACTTTATAATTGTTCCTCGAACAGGCAGCAATTATTTTGTCACATCTGTGCTACGATTCGACGGTCTTGTCTCATGTTGACACCGCCGAGCCAACATCGTCGTCAGCATTGCTTATCTTAGCGCTCATGTGTAACAGAGACTACGAAAGAGATTCCTGCTGGATGCAACAAAAATGTGCACTTGCACACACATATGTAGGAAGCCCGGAGATGCCCCAGGATTTGTCACCAAACTTTCGACGTAACTTGTCGTTCCTCAACTGTTTCGCAAACGAACGGGGGTGTTCCTTACATATTAGCCTAATTAAAAAGCTAAGTGTTGACTTCCTCCCCCGTTGTTGTCGATATCATTTAATTTGCAGTGCAGAGCTGCATTTGCTCCAAACTTATTTCTCCAACAATAACCGAAAAGTTCTGATTGTTATCGCAGGAAAATAATGAACAAAGTTGGGAGCTTTCGCTGCTATTGTAAATTCGAAGCAATTCGTTGACATCGGATAACGGCGCGGAGTGAAACCTTTTGTCATCACGGACCTTTTTTTCCGTTGTACAAATGATACTCTGTACCCTGGGAACAAGACGACACAATCAGCGCCCCAAATCACATCTCTCCAACCAGCCTTCGGAAGGAACAAACCCGGCGGGTGGATTCGGAAAAAAAAAATGTATCTGTTTTCTATGCGTAACGCGAGTGCAACTCAAAACTTGAAACTCTCGAAGAGACGAACGAAAAAGTGAAACGGATAACTTTTCGCAAGTATTTTCCGAAAGAATGATTTTTGGAGAGACTTATTGAAAGGATATCTTCCTTTTTTGCTGTCCCCCCTTCTCCTCGTCATTAGTTTGATTCGATGAAGCTCGTTGGCCAACCTGTCAATGGGCAGTACGTACCGTCGGCCTCGGCCCTAGTGATGGTACTTTCGCCTCATAGATTCGCTACGACAGCCCCTTTAATTATACAACACTTGACACAGCACAACCCCTTGACGCACGGGCATGTCCTGCCGATGCTGCTGGTACCGACGGTCACAGATGTCTTCCATGTTGGGATCCTCATTTTTTTCATCCACTTGCCCTCCATTTCGGCAACAACGTTCGATAGGGGCGACAATTCGAGTATTGATTCCAAGAGTTGCATGCTGGTTCGAGGATTGAAACATCCCTCGATCTCGTCAAATGAATTCAACCGAGGGAAAGCGTGAGCGCGGGCCCAAAGGACAAACTGAAGGAAAAACAACTTCACAGTGTATACATATTCAGCAGCAGAGGCAGCAGCAGCAGTAAGAGGAGGTTTCCCTCGTTGGCATCGTTGATGGGGAACTTGAGCTTCATATCGCATCGTCTCAGTCCAACGGTTTGCCAGCTAGAGGAGGAAGAGGGATGATAGACGCTGGTGGAACTCATATAAGTTTAAAATAGCAGAAAAAGGAGCCCCGAATCGTTGCGAAGAAGAAGGGCAGCGGCTGATGGCGGGAAATGAGACTGTATTTGTGTATTCACGAGGGGTAGAATAGCCCGAGGATAGGAAGGTGGTGCAGGCTCTGTGTGAATCTAGATTTTTTGGAGTGAGACCTACGTTGAGAGATAGAGCAGTTTCCTGTCCCTTTGAAGGGGTTATTCTCGTTTTCATCATCTGTGCGATAGCTAGCTGATGTTTGCAAAGAGGAGATATGAAGGTTCCCTAGAAGTTACTGGTCGGTCTGCCGTTCGGCGTTCGATTCTATGCGGAATGATGATGATAATATTGTATATATGGCTGTGTGTGTGTTTGAGAGGAAGGAAATGCTTCGGTTTTCTTTCCGTGATGCTTGTTAGTTGATTAGGTGTATCCCCATGTACGGTGTGCCCTTTGACGGGATTTATCGCTCAGAAGTAGCACATATGGCTTTTGTGTAGCACCTTTGCGTGCGTGATAATTTGGAGGTCCACATGGGGAAGATAAATATTTGAATCTAATGCTTGTTGCATTCGCTTCGCTTGTTGGTTCTTTTCATCTTGTATTACACCAAAGTTCTCTAGAGGTACCTCACCTTCTTAACTTCAACCATTAAAGTTTTCATCCTTAAATTCTATCACGCTTCCAACACTACTGGATACATTTCTTCGTTGTTGAGTTCAGTAAAGCTATTGTGTTGAATTCAGTTGCCAGTTGCAACAGATTTCAAACGGGTTGTGGATTACGGGCCTGTTATGATAAGAACTTTAATTTCCGCCAATTCACGACTGGTTTGGCGACCGTTCTCGTTCAAAAGTGATCTGAGAGGTTCTATATCGAATTTAGAAGGGGCTTGCTATCGACGTGAAACTCGCTATTTTTGAACTTGACAAACCATTTCCGTACTGTAGACCTCCTCCATACACGTCGCAAATGTCCCGCTTTTTGCTTTTTGCAGCTTTTTGACCTCAATGAAAAGCAAAGAAGAGCAGGTGTCGAAAATGCCATAAGGCTCAAGACTAATAAAAAATTAAATAACCCAAAAATACAATTAACATAGTTCTGTAGAGCAGAAAGAGTTCATTTCTCACAATGAATATATATATTTTTTTTGAGATAAACAATCGGATTGTCCAAACGCACTATGTGCCTCGTTTTGATTGGTCCAATTTGTGCTCGTCAAATGGTTCCGACCAAAAGGAGTCCTACGTCTTTTCGGTTATGTCCCCAACATCACTCACCCGTCTTTTTTAAATATTTGTATTGCAATACACTAAATTAAGATCTCTACTGTCGATAAATGAACCGTTTGGAGCTACCAGATACGTCCAGAATTGGCTAACAGAAGATGTGTTGTGGTCCATCAGAACAACGCGAGGCCGCACAACTCCGGCAGCTTGATTGAGATATTTTCATGTATCCACCATAAAGTCTGGACTCGGCACCAAGCGATTACCATCTTTTTCTCGCATTGCAAAACTTCAGGAGTGATAAGGGATCAAGAGAAGATTGTAAAAATATATTGCTAGAATTTTTCGCCAATAAAAGCGAAGACTTATGTGAGAGAGTCATAGCTACCTTTGGAATAACAACAATTTTTTCAACAAAACGGTGCATATTTAACCCAAATCGGACAATTCGAAGCATATTGAAACAAGTTTTGAATTTCTCACACAAAAATTAATACTTTCTCCCCAACCTAATTTATATATATAAAAATGGATTTCTGTCTGTCTGTCTGTCTGATTCTTATGGACTCGGAAACTACTGAACCGATTGACATGAAAATTAGTATGTAGGGGGTTTTCGGGGCCGGGGAAGGTTTTCGTGATAGTTTGAGACCCCTCCCCCTCTCTAAGAGGGGGCTGCCATACAAATTAAACACAAATTTCTACATTACTTGGGAATTAATCAATCAAATGAAACGAAATTTGACATGTGGAGGTTTCAGGGTGCAATAAATGATTCTATGGTGGTTAGACACTCCAGGGAAAATGGTAATTTTTGCAATATTCGAGAATTAATCAAGCAAATGGAACCAAATTTGGCTTGTAGAGATTTTGGGATGCAATAAATGTTTCTATGAACCCCCTCTCTAATGGGGTTGCCATAGAAATGAAACACAAATTTCTGCATTACTCGAGAATTAATCAAGCAAATGAAACCAAATTAGTCATATTGGAATTTTGGGCTGCATAAAATGTTTCTATGATGGTTAGACTCTCCACCCCCCTCTCTAAGGAGTGGCTACCATACAAATGAAATACAAATTTCTGCATTACTCGAGAATTAATTCGCATGTGAAGGTTTTACGGGGCACGAAACGTTTCTATGGTGAATACATTCCTCCCCTTCTCTAAGGGGGGCTGCCATACAAACGAAACACAAACTCCTGCATAACTCGAGAATTAATCAAGCTCAATTTAGGATGTTAGGGTTTTTGGGTATGAGAAATGTTTCTATAATGGTATGACACCCCTCCCTCCTCTGGAATGGAGAGGGGGTCCCATAAAAATATTACACATATTCAACCAAACATGACAATTGAAAATTTTTCGGAAAACTGAAGGAAAAAGGGAAAATTCGAAAAATTAAATTATAATATGTTTCATATACAATTCCATAGTTACAAGGGCTGTTAGTCCATTTGATTTTTGCGCTAGCGAAATTGACCTTTGTTCGAAACTGGAAATGGAATTTAATGTGATGAAACGCACTCCTATATCTTCTTCTATCTGTACTAAAAGAAAAGATCGCCGGGCTGTCTTTATTCTATCATATTTTCTGTATAAAACATTTATTCTATGTAACGGAGAAACATGTTATTGGCAAGTGGTTTATAAATCTTGAACGAGAATTGTGTCTGAAAATGATCTGATACTATAATGATGAGTTTTGTTAGACTAGGATACTAGGAATTTCATAGCAAAAGGTAATTTAAATGGGGTCGATTAGAAGATCAATCAATGAACAGTTCTGCGATTGGACCCATAACTTGATCATAGTAAGAAAACGAGGATGTTTGAATGTATTGATAACAAAACACAAATTTTGGGCGAGACGAAGTTTGCTGGGTCTTCTAGTATAAATATGAAATCGGAATTTCCCAATACATGAATCTAACTGTCAATATAACCCTCATCCTATTGCATTATCGGCAATGTTGTGTTGTTTTGACATCTAGCAAAGGATTCCAACGCAGAACAAAATAAGTTTCAGTCTGCAGTACAGGTTCTACCTTTGAACATGTTCACATTTGTGCCTGGGAAGCAGGGCTCGGCATAGTCATAGTCAACTGAGGATAGTCAGCTATGATGAAATTCTCTGTCGTATTCAGTTAGAAATGACTTTTGGCTTCTTCACGGTAGATATGACGAATTTTTTGGTAAATATTACTAATGATTAGTCAATATTTGCAATACGAATTATTCGTACATATTACGCGATAACATTGGCAAACAAATGTCAAACCGACCAGTATAACCCAGTTTAAGCCGTCGGTCCAACGTTGGTTTAACATGTACTCTAAACATGTTCACTGTCCTGAATCTGGGTTAATTCGACCTTCTTCTGTGAAGAAATCAATATAAAAAAGTAGTTTCACTCAACTCAATTATCAGATCGGCAATTGGGTTGATAATGTTATGTTTACATTTTTTTTGCGGTTGCCAGTAATGATAATCGTCAAAGTTACCGATACCGCGTAGTAAAATGTACCAATCTTTGGTAGGGATGTATATTGCATCAGACATTCATTTTACATACAGTTGGTAATATTTACAGAAAATATGTGTGTTCAGTCGCTGAAGCGAACAGAAACATTGCATCGCAAATTCATCTCTTCCACCTTTTGTGATTCTCCTGTCAGCTAGCATAGAGGCCCAGCAGCGAGAGGAAGAGAGTATTTTTTCCATCCGTGAAACAGTGCACATCAAATTAAAACCAAAATAGAATCAGAACAAGAAACCTTGAAACGTGTTGGAACATGTTTTTTCCTCAACCATATTTGACACTGAAGAGTTAAGATTTTTTTCAAACGTGAATAAAGGACCTCGTGTGTTTTTATGCTTTATTCTTGTCGCATCGTGCTTTTTGTTTGTGTAATCAAGCAAACTATTTCCCAAAAGTGTGTCCGCCGTGAACTTTGCAAGTTCAAGCATCCATTGACACGTTTTTCCCAGTGAAACGGTGCACCATCCGACCAGAGCCTCCGCTCTCGAGCTAATCGGACTAAGAATATACATTTTACTAATGTTTACATTACCAAAGATTTTGTAGTCTTTTTTTAGTAACCCATTTTCTGGGTGCATGTGTCGATGTTTGAGTTCAACGTGATTTGACATATACTACAGGTGAGCCAGATTGTTTTGTATCGTACACGAAAATTACTCACACGTATAAAATAGCGTGGAATGTGCCCAAACTGCACGCTATTTATTAATACTAACGCGATAGAATATCTAATAACCGTCTAAGTTCGTTGGTTTGAGTTCACGGTGGGTACACAATAAACCGTCCATTAATGGTGTAACTACATTTTTGCAATTAAATTTTCGTTTCACTTTATATGGACGTAAAATAAGATTGTGTACGTGGGTAAGAGTTTAGTGTCAGGAGGAAATAAAAGTGTGGATTGAAGTCAGTTGAATGAAGAGGCAGATTTGTATTCATTAGTCACGTCAGTTAGAACGAGTATTGACTAGAATAATTCATCAGTCATCCTCGCTCTCAACGCTCGTCAATTCATTTTCTGTTGAGCAAATGCCGAAGTAGTCCTAGTCGAAGCGAATCGAATAGCTAGTCGAATTCGGGCCCTGGTTGTCACCAACCTCTGACAACTTGTCAGAGGTACATTGAAGTGAATTCTATAATGTTCTGATTTGTCTATAACGGGTGTTCAATAAAAATGAGAATGATTTCAATAGCTTTCCGTAAAAAAAAAATATTTTTTTTCTCACAGTTCGATCAACGATGGCGTTGGAACAACAAGCACTCCGCGAGCGCGTTGTACGATTTTACCAAACGCGTGAAAGTCAAGAAAAAAGTTTTCAGTAGACCACTCTCGGGACGAAAATATGCCGGAGAGCACTGTTTACCGGATCCTGGCATCCTGGAACTCCAGCGGAAGACCAGTAGTGGTCGTCCGGCGAAGATCATGGCGAAAAAGAAGAAGGAAGGTTTTCGGGGCCGGGGAAGGTTTTCGTGATAGTTTGAGACCCCTCCCCCTCTCTAAGAGGGGGCTGCCATACAAATTAAACACAAATTTCTACATTACTTGGGAATTAATCAATCAAATGAAACGAAATTTGACATGTGGAGGTTTCAGGGTGCAATAAATGATTCTATGGTGGTTAGACACTCCAGGGAAAATGGTAATTTTTGCAATATTCGAGAATTAATCAAGCAAATGGAACCAAATTTGGCTTGTAGAGATTTTGGGATGCAATAAATGTTTCTATGAACCCCCTCTCTAATGGGGTTGCCATAGAAATGAAACACAAATTTCTGCATTACTCGAGAATTAATCAAGCAAATGAAACCAAATTAGTCATATTGGAATTTTGGGCTGCATAAAATGTTTCTATGATGGTTAGACTCTCCACCCCCCTCTCTAAGGAGTGGCTACCATACAAATGAAATACAAATTTCTGCATTACTCGAGAATTAATTCGCATGTGAAGGTTTTACGGGGCACGAAACGTTTCTATGGTGAATACATTCCTCCCCTTCTCTAAGGGGGGCTGCCATACAAACGAAACACAAACTCCTGCATAACTCGAGAATTAATCAAGCTCAATTTAGGATGTTAGGGTTTTTGGGTATGAGAAATGTTTCTATAATGGTATGACACCCCTCCCTCCTCTGGAATGGAGAGGGGGTCCCATAAAAATATTACACATATTCAACCAAACATGACAATTGAAAATTTTTCGGAAAACTGAAGGAAAAAGGGAAAATTCGAAAAATTAAATTATAATATGTTTCATATACAATTCCATAGTTACAAGGGCTGTTAGTCCATTTGATTTTTGCGCTAGCGAAATTGACCTTTGTTCGAAACTGGAAATGGAATTTAATGTGATGAAACGCACTCCTATATCTTCTTCTATCTGTACTAAAAGAAAAGATCGCCGGGCTGTCTTTATTCTATCATATTTTCTGTATAAAACATTTATTCTATGTAACGGAGAAACATGTTATTGGCAAGTGGTTTATAAATCTTGAACGAGAATTGTGTCTGAAAATGATCTGATACTATAATGATGAGTTTTGTTAGACTAGGATACTAGGAATTTCATAGCAAAAGGTAATTTAAATGGGGTCGATTAGAAGATCAATCAATGAACAGTTCTGCGATTGGACCCATAACTTGATCATAGTAAGAAAACGAGGATGTTTGAATGTATTGATAACAAAACACAAATTTTGGGCGAGACGAAGTTTGCTGGGTCTTCTAGTATAAATATGAAATCGGAATTTCCCAATACATGAATCTAACTGTCAATATAACCCTCATCCTATTGCATTATCGGCAATGTTGTGTTGTTTTGACATCTAGCAAAGGATTCCAACGCAGAACAAAATAAGTTTCAGTCTGCAGTACAGGTTCTACCTTTGAACATGTTCACATTTGTGCCTGGGAAGCAGGGCTCGGCATAGTCATAGTCAACTGAGGATAGTCAGCTATGATGAAATTCTCTGTCGTATTCAGTTAGAAATGACTTTTGGCTTCTTCACGGTAGATATGACGAATTTTTTGGTAAATATTACTAATGATTAGTCAATATTTGCAATACGAATTATTCGTACATATTACGCGATAACATTGGCAAACAAATGTCAAACCGACCAGTATAACCCAGTTTAAGCCGTCGGTCCAACGTTGGTTTAACATGTACTCTAAACATGTTATGTTAACCCAACCTTTATTTATGTTATTTATGTATGTGTATGTATGCAGTTTTAGTAATTTTTTGAACTATCTGAAATGCGATATTAACACTTGTGACATGGCTATTGCAGCGCTCGACATCTGATCCTGCGTCGATTAAGACTCAGCGGGACTCGTTTTTGTGCCTCGAAGTACCCAGATTCTTTATTATTAAAGTAATGTCTTCGCATTCTCCCGCAGCAGACAGGCACGGATCATTGTTTGGCTGTCGAATACGTATCAATGTTGATTAAAGAACATAAATTGAAAATTGATTTTCAAGTCACTCACCTGTCCTGAATCTGGGTTAATTCGACCTTCTTCTGTGAAGAAATCAATATAAAAAAGTAGTTTCACTCAACTCAATTATCAGATCGGCAATTGGGTTGATAATGTTATGTTTACATTTTTTTTGCGGTTGCCAGTAATGATAATCGTCAAAGTTACCGATACCGCGTAGTAAAATGTACCAATCTTTGGTAGGGATGTATATTGCATCAGACATTCATTTTACATACAGTTGGTAATATTTACAGAAAATATGTGTGTTCAGTCGCTGAAGCGAACAGAAACATTGCATCGCAAATTCATCTCTTCCACCTTTTGTGATTCTCCTGTCAGCTAGCATAGAGGCCCAGCAGCGAGAGGAAGAGAGTATTTTTTCCATCCGTGAAACAGTGCACATCAAATTAAAACCAAAATAGAATCAGAACAAGAAACCTTGAAACGTGTTGGAACATGTTTTTTCCTCAACCATATTTGACACTGAAGAGTTAAGATTTTTTTCAAACGTGAATAAAGGACCTCGTGTGTTTTTATGCTTTATTCTTGTCGCATCGTGCTTTTTGTTTGTGTAATCAAGCAAACTATTTCCCAAAAGTGTGTCCGCCGTGAACTTTGCAAGTTCAAGCATCCATTGACACGTTTTTCCCAGTGAAACGGTGCACCATCCGACCAGAGCCTCCGCTCTCGAGCTAATCGGACTAAGAATATACATTTTACTAATGTTTACATTACCAAAGATTTTGTAGTCTTTTTTTAGTAACCCATTTTCTGGGTGCATGTGTCGATGTTTGAGTTCAACGTGATTTGACATATACTACAGGTGAGCCAGATTGTTTTGTATCGTACACGAAAATTACTCACACGTATAAAATAGCGTGGAATGTGCCCAAACTGCACGCTATTTATTAATACTAACGCGATAGAATATCTAATAACCGTCTAAGTTCGTTGGTTTGAGTTCACGGTGGGTACACAATAAACCGTCCATTAATGGTGTAACTACATTTTTGCAATTAAATTTTCGTTTCACTTTATATGGACGTAAAATAAGATTGTGTACGTGGGTAAGAGTTTAGTGTCAGGAGGAAATAAAAGTGTGGATTGAAGTCAGTTGAATGAAGAGGCAGATTTGTATTCATTAGTCACGTCAGTTAGAACGAGTATTGACTAGAATAATTCATCAGTCATCCTCGCTCTCAACGCTCGTCAATTCATTTTCTGTTGAGCAAATGCCGAAGTAGTCCTAGTCGAAGCGAATCGAATAGCTAGTCGAATTCGGGCCCTGGTTGTCACCAACCTCTGACAACTTGTCAGAGGTACATTGAAGTGAATTCTATAATGTTCTGATTTGTCTATAACGGGTGTTCAATAAAAATGAGAATGATTTCAATAGCTTTCCGTAAAAAAAAAATATTTTTTTTCTCACAGTTCGATCAACGATGGCGTTGGAACAACAAGCACTCCGCGAGCGCGTTGTACGATTTTACCAAACGCGTGAAAGTCAAGAAAAAAGTTTTCAGTAGACCACTCTCGGGACGAAAATATGCCGGAGAGCACTGTTTACCGGATCCTGGCATCCTGGAACTCCAGCGGAAGACCAGTAGTGGTCGTCCGGCGAAGATCATGGCGAAAAAGAAGAAGGAATCTCTGAAAAAACTGTTCGACAACAAGGACGGTAAGAGTTTGTGTGACGCCGACCGAAAGTTTCGCTGCTCCCACTCTTACACCCACAGAACACTCAAGCAGGCGGGCATCGTCTGTCGGAAGAAGACTTGGTTTCCAGAGTACACGGACGAGCAGATAGCGACCGTGAAATCTCAGTGCCGGTGGATGACAAAGAATTGTCTATACTAGCGACAAGGCGTCCACATCCTCCGGGGTGAAGTACAAATACAAGCATAAATTTGAGAAGAAAGTTATGCTGTATATTACATTCTCCGATAAAGGTATTTCAAAGCCCTGGTTTAACAAACCCAGCCAACCTGTCATTGACCAGAAGGTGTATCAGAAGGAGTGCCTGGAGAAGATTCTGGGCTCGTTTCTAGAGGAACACTATTCTGATGAAAAGCGCGTCTTCTGGCCGGACAAGGCGTCTTCCCATTATGCCAAGACCGTACCGTTGCCGTACCTCGTGGAAAAACAGATACCGTACGTACCTAAGAATCGGAACCTGACTAACTTGGCCCAGTGTCGTCCGATCGATGATTTTCTTGGCTCCGAGTGCACTGAGTGCCCTGGTGTACAAGAATAATTGACGAGCCACGGATACCAAGCAGCTGACCACGAGGATCCGGGTGATGAATGTCGTCCAGCGCTCTTGTGAGAGCATCTCCACCAAGTTGAGCCGTACGGCTGAGCACGGCCCCTTTGCCAACATTCGCTCACTTTTTTTAAGAACAACCGTTATGTTTTTAATAAAAAAAATACTGCATTGCTTGAAATATTTTTTTACTATGTCACTGAAGAAGTTCTCATTTTTATTGAACACTCGTTAAGTAATGTGATGCAATTTGATTGATGATTGAATTTCCCACTACCAGCTTCTTCTACAAAACCATACAATTTATAGGTCTTCTTCAGAACCACCAAGGAGAGTCTACTTAAGAGTTAATTCTAAAAATCCGTATCATTTTAAAATTATATCCTAAGTGATGAAAAAGCAAATTGATTGAAATAATGTCGTTGTCTCACGTCAACTATGTGGTGGTGGTCCTGCCATCGACGCTAGCTTTTACACATATTTTTTTTTATTTATAAAATTCGAAACTCATTCTTCGGAAAATTTCACCCTGTGAATAAAAGTGTTCTTACGATCATGATTTAAACGAAAGATTATATTTGATAATTAAGAATTCAAATTCCAGATAAAGAAACAGCTTCTTCGGGTTTTAAATTCTATAGAGCGATTCCACGCCAAACTAGCCGTTAATACCAAACCATCGCTGATTTTTGTTTGTCTTGGGATAAAACGTTTTCTATATTTTATCACAGTTCCATGCCAAATCAGTCGAAACTTGGTAAATATGATAAAAACTACTTAAACTCACAATTTTCATTATAATATTACTAAGATTTAAGTAACAATCATTTCATTTTACCAAAATGGTTCTTTGACGTCTATCACAAGTGAACTGAAAATGGATTTGGAATAGAAAAAGTAGAAGGGTCTAAGCCTAGGGGCACGGACGGAAGTATGACGTAGGACTCGGATTGTTCTGAACTGTTGTTTTTTTTTATGTAATTATTTTCATTATTCAGAAATCTGTTAGTTTAACTCTGTTGAAACTCCAAATAGTTGCCCTGGAAAGGGCCGTTTGTTATATGAACTGATAACCATCAAACGGTTTGTGTCGAACAAAAAAAGAAATTAGCTTCTTGCAGGAAGTTCAACTGTCTAACTGACAATGATTAATGAACATCAGTGTGACACATTACAGGGTGGAATGGTAGATGAATTATATGTGGGCCGGTAAATAAAAAAAAATGTCGTCATTGATTACATTAAATATGAAGTTTAGGGAGGAAAAACAAAAAAAACAAGTTGAAAATACGATTTCGTGATATTTTGAGGTAAAGTACACATGATATTATGAAGTTGCTTTATATTTAATGGATACAGTTATCCATCAAATATAGAGCAAAGGTATTGTGATTTCTTTCCATTGTCTTATTCTTATTATGATTATTATTTTAAGGCAATGAGAGCAGTAGCTTTTTCGACGAATAATGTTCGTTTGTAGACTATTGGTTCTACTGCTCAATCTATCATACATGGACTTGAGTCATTGAGAATTATGAATATGAGTCATGAAGATTATCAATATTTCACTTCGTTTCATGTTTGTGATGCGATGTAATGCCGATCTCAATAAGCCCTCGCATGATAATCGCTGCCATCCTCCTAGTATTGATATCATTTTTCGCTGTACAATTGCTCATGTTGCTGCAGCCCGGAAGACACTCGCTTAACACTTTAAAGACCGGGAAGAAATATGTAAGACATACGCCTGGGACCGCACGATTTGACTTGTGTGAAGTTGCTTGCTTTGCTTGCAAGTTTTTAAGAGGCCTTAAACTTTGCAGTTCATTCTATGTGTGAAGTTAGCGGATGAAAGTTCAGCGGAGAAAAGTTTTTGTTGCGTGCAAGTTTCTGTTCAACGTCTTACTGGATTTATTGAACAATGATTTATTTCAGTTGAAATAAATTGATTGTTTATCAAGTAACAACCTTCAAAATCATGGTCATTAGATAGAGAATTGAATCATTCATCTTTCCACATAATTGATTTTTTTCTTGATCGTGACAGAGAAAAGTTATAGACTGAAACGTGAGCATGGGTCAATATAGGAAAATATACAGAATTTTGAAAATCAAGAAAAGTTGTTCGAATAGAGTTATCGAAGTTATTCTATAGAGAAATATTTTCTTCCAGCCACAATCTGATTAATCGGAAAAGGGCCTGAGAAAAGTTATATGTCATGTTGTATGGGAGGGAGTCAACCGCGAGTAATCGGTTTTCTACCTTACTAACCATAGAATTAGGAAATTTTTTATATATAGTTATAAAAATATAGTTAAGAAAACTTATGTAACTGAGCCTGTATAAATAAACGAATAAATGAAACATAAGTTGTATGGGAGAAATTAATTATTTTAAAGAAAATTGAGAAAAGTTATTTGAAAGGACCCAAAACACATTTTCGAGATAGTACTCATTCCATAAAGAATATTTTTATTTATCTTCAGCCAAATTTTCATTGGTCCGAAAAGGGTATGAGAAAAATTATTGGGCGAAACGTTCATGAGTTGTACGGGGGAAAGGGTCTGACTGGGTAAGGAAATAAAAAGTAAAAAGGAAGTAAAAATTTCTATTGTATAGAAATTTTGACTATTTTTCGAATCCCTAACTATGGTGAAAAACGTACCTTTAAATTTTTAGCACGCATTCTCAATAGCTTTGAGTTAATAAATTGAAAAAAAATACTGAAAGTGCATCTTATTATGATATATCGAGAAATATAATCAAAAAATAAATTCCTAAAAAATTGAAGCACTAAAAAAATCTTGAAATATAGATTTTTTTTTAGTATTTACAGATTCAGTACTACTATAATTCGCATTTAACTCTTTGTGGTCGTTTGTCTGCTCTCAGCCACCACAGCAACAAACCATGCTAATCTTATATTTTACTCAAGTATCAGTTTATGCTATTCCTAAACGAAGCTTGATGTCTAGTGAACCTGTTCACGAATCAAGACGTTGCTTCTAAGAGTAATAGATAACGGTACTCAGTATCAAACAAAGTATTCACCCACACAAGACAACGCACAGTTCGTAGAATGCATAGGAATGTGGGACAAAAATCACAACTGCAAAATTTAGCCATTTTCACACTTTGGTGTGATGGAAAAGATTGTATCAGAACTAATTTTCGCATAAATGTTCCATGTCATTTAAATAATCGCATAAGTGCTTCAAGCGACAAAATCTTTGTTCATCTAAAGTGAGAAGTTCTGATCATTTCGGCATAATTATTTGAGTAACTGGTTCAAATTATGTTGAAGAGCAGAATAATTGTTTGCATAAGTGTCTTATGTCATCTGAATAATTTCAAGTTAAAAAAGTCTTTGTTTTTTTTTAAAAAGGGAAAAGAGCTGATCTTTTCGGATACACATTGCTGGCATTAATTACACATTACTTGCATCGATGGTAAAAATGTATCATTTTCAACAGATAATAAAAATAAAATTATGTATTGAGAATACTTCATATAATTTACTCTTGGAGACTGTTTCCAATGATTTCTCATGAAGACGAATTATGAAGTATAATTTTTATATAAAGACATCACATTAAAATACATTGTTGAATTAATATATTGTTAATATATAGTTCACAAAAAAAATGTATATATTTACATAATCTTGCATGTATCATTGCTTTTTCTAGGAAAAATAATTCCGACCAGTACGACACCCCCAGCTTAAATTTAATACGACCGCAAAAGGTTAAATATGTTCCTACGCCTTTTACAGATATGTGTGATTTTTTCAGATAATAATAAGATATATGGTATGTGGTTCACTATAAGAGCTATAAGAGCTTTTTCCCTCATTCTCAATAGGCTTGGAAATAAAAATTTGAGAAAATACTCAAAGTACATCTACTATGGTGTGCCACGACAAATTATAAATAAATTCTATCCCCTGCGTAAAAAAATCCTGGGTGTGTAGAATTTATTAGAGTTTTCAAACCCTTTTTTCGATGATTATTTATTGAACTATTTATTATCAAATACGAATTCGAAATTTTTCGTTCATACAATAATATCTCAGTACTGAATGGTCCACAGTAACGTTATAGAAATCAAATGAAAGATAGTTGATAACGTTTATTGGATTTGCTATCTTTGAAAAAACAGAAAGAAATCGATTTCTCATTTCTTCCCGATATTTTTATATTCCTCTGTAAAATATTCCGTGTAAATCCATGTAAATTATGCTTTAAGGAGATTTATATCCCATCTTCATGCGTTGATATTTCAAGATTTTGAAGCATTTCAAAAATCGCCTAAAAATATCGGCTTCGCACTCTGTTCCTTCATTGTTTATTCGAGTGTGAAAAAGTTCGATAAATTTATTAATTTCCCTTCTACAACTTGTATACATTTTGGCCCGTACCTTTTCTCAGACTCTTTTCCGGCCAACGAAAACTTGGCTGAAGATGGATAAAAGTATTCTCTATCCAATGAGCATTATCTCAAAAATGTGTTTTGGGTCCTTTCGAATAACTTTTTTCAATTTTCTTTAAATTAATTTATTTCCCCCATACAAGTTGTATAGGTTTTAGGCTGTAATCTTCCTTAAACCCTTTTCCGCCCAATGGAAATTTTGCTGTAGATAGATAAAATTATTCTATATCGAATAAGTACTATCACGAGAATGCGTTTATTTCAAATAACTTTTTTTCAATTTTCTTTAACATAATTAATTTATTCCATACAACTTGGCTTATAACTATTCTCATACTCTGGCTGGAATTGTGGCTGGAAGATAGGTAAAATAACTTCAATAACGCTATTCGAACAACTTTTTTTGATTTTCAAAATTCTGTAAATTTTCCTGTATTGACTCATGCTCACGTTTCAGTCTTTAATTTTTCTCTGTCACGATCAAGAAAAAAATGAATTATGTGGAAAGACGAGTGATTCAGTTCTCTATCTAATGAGCATGATTTTGAAGGTTGTTACTTGACAAACAATTGATTTATTTCAATTGAAATAATTAATTATTCATTAAATCCAGCAAGTCGTTGAACAGAAACTTGCACGCTACAAAAAGTTTTATCCGCTAATTTCACACAAGTCCGTAAAGAAGGAACGCGAAAACGAGAAATCTCGTGAGCGGTCCGCAAAGTGTTAAGATATTCGTCACCCCGTCATGTACAGAAATCATTCGCTTACTGGACTATCATCCACTGGACTTAACAATAGATGTCATCTTCAATTTGAAGTATTGCTTCCGCTGTTTTTGCAGTTCTGTTAGCGAGTAAAATTCTATAATTTCATTGATTTCCCGGCCCAACGAATGAAAGATCACTGTATGGGTGACACTTTCCTCGTTGCTTTTATGAAATCTTGCACGAAATTTGAGTGATGCATGAAATTATTAGGCACAATTTTGTGTTGAATACAACATTCATGGGAACGAAGTTGAAAGAAAGAATGTATAATACATGATTTACCCTCGCATCCGCTCGCAAAACATACCTCTTTTATTTGTTAAATTGTTCACTTGTTTTATTATTTCCACTGTTGATGTCTCAGGCGAAAAAAAAGCTGGCTAAATTCGCCGTCTAATTGTATATATTATAACATATATCGTAAGAACGATCGAGCGTAATATGCATTTGGAAACTCTTTATAAACGTTACATTTTTCGTAGAGACGTAAAAAAAACTTTTCGTTTTTTGTCCTTTTTATTTCTAAAATGCACACCCACCGAGAATAATTGAACACCCTCCACTACCAGGTGTGCATGGCCGTATGGAACGAGCAAAACAAAAAATTTGTGGCCGATTCCGAATGATTTTTTCTTTCTTCCCGCTTCACTTCCATAGTTCACGTGTTTTGGGCAGTATTGCGGCTGTATTTAGTTTAGACCTGAATAATATCTGCGCGATTGCTGTGAGGCGTCTGTCTACAGGGAAATGCTCTCGTTCTGTGCCGCACACATTGCACATTGCCCTACAGAGCAACCTCGTGAGCTGGGGTCTCCAAATCCCGAAGTGGAAATAAAAAGGGATGAAATTACGTATGGTTTTTTTTTTGCCGGCGATTCCGCTCCTCTGCAGCAGCAAACACATATATGCTGTGTGCGGCGTTATGCGCTGGACCATACAGTCCAAAGGCTGATATCGTGCAGAGGTTGCTGTTGGCGAATAAAAATCTGCCAACTCTCGAAAGTCATATACAGGGGTGTGTATGTGTGGCTGTATGTGTGAATGAACATTTGACTGGCCCGGCCCGGCGCACATACGAACGGTACGAAAAAGTTTTGGAAATGGCAAAAACATGTTTCCATCCATTTCAATACATTTGTACCTAGATCTTCGTTAATGGGATATCTCTTAATTGATAATGTTATCTAGCCGGGAGTTTATTAAACTCGATTTTGTCGCGCTATCACCACACACACACATACAGACGATTGGTGGATTTTCACGACCGCTTGGTTCTGTCGCTCACTGGTGGTGGGGCGAAAAAGTGGAACACAATCTATTCACCAATATTGGATATTTGGCAGAAGGCGTGTAGCATAATCGAACCATAACCGAACTTGGAAATCCGGCTCTAGTCTACTTCAGCAGAACGGGAGCGTGTCTGATAATTATTTCAAAACACATATGCGGACGGTGGTAATATTCCCGTCGTCGTCTTCGTTGTTGTCGTCGACGGCGTCGTCGTTGTCATCATTAGAGCTAATTTGGTAACACAAATATTCCGTTTCACAGGCTTTCATCGAACCATGGAATACTCGTTTGATGTCACAGCCGACGATCCGTTACATGTGTCTATTATTAGCTAAGTTCGGTTATGGTGGGTGCTGGAGGATACACCAAAGTTTGGGGTTCTTGCAAATTGGAAAGGTTATAAAACGAGAAATTTTATCCATAAAGAGGCAAATCCTTATGATACGGGAGGACATACAGACTTAACTTGATTTTCTTCATACCTTTGAAAAAAATTTATAACTGTCATATAACGAATTCCCATTACGCACGTACGTAACACGTTAAATTATATTATCACCCTTGTGGTAGGGTTCAGGGGTTCAGGCAGGGCTCACAGATGATAATTTTGTTCGTGGGGAAACGTTTGATAAATTGTTTAGTATTTGCTAACGATGCGAAATTTCAGTTACATCAATACCATAAAAAATAAATTTACTAAAACAAATATTCTGATTTCGCTCATTTCTCGTATATTTATTACTTTTCGAAAAAAAAATAAATGTGTTTTTAAATTATGTCTTTAGGGTCATAATTTGAAAAGGGGAGTCTGAGTTTTTTTTCTTGCGTCAATTCTTGTTGATCCAATTGATCATTTGATCTCAACTTCAGAATGTTTTGAAATTCTATATTCTCACATAAGTGATCAAGGAGTGTAGTAATCATTTGTTTGTATTGATTAAATTATTTCTTGATTGAAATAATTTTCGAATTCAATTGAAGTCAACATACTTGCTGTGTAAGTAAAGAATTTGAACAAACACCATGTAATGTAAAGCACCTTAGTTTTGATGGCTGCGTTAGGGAACACATGACGGTGGGAACAAAAGTTCCCCGAACTTGCATGTAATTGCTATGCCAATTTCCCCAGGCACCTTGGTTTTGGTGTGTTGGGGAAACCGTAATTCGGACCAATCAGAACGTGGCAGTGAGGACATTTAGATAACGCTTGACATTTCACAGTTATTTAATTGTTTATCTCATGAAAAGAAAAATTCTTTGTGATAGATGTGTAAAAATATCTTACCGACCTTTAAAGAAATGTTCAAGTTTATAGGCATCCGAAATCTTTAATTTTTTCCTGCATTTTCTGTGTTCAGGGTTTCATTTCACAACCCACATATTCCGGTTAGACGTAGTCCCACGTCAAAAATAGTTTTTAGTCCAAAAAGTTAAAAGCTTGTGGAGCGGAGGGTCAAAAAGGGGAGAAATCTGCGTTCCAGATTTCTCCCCTTTTTGTTATTTGAAATAAATAAATAATGAAATAATAAATTGATAATGGTAATGGTATGAGCCTCGGACGAGTAAAAATTTGTTTTGGGAAACAAAAAAGCATTTAGCATGTTTTTGAAAGATTTAATGTTTCTAAAAAAAAAGAAAGAATGTGTAGTAGAGATTGAGGTTCGGGTTCGGTTCCCGTTCTGGCCGGGGTATTTTTCGTCAAAGAAAATTCTGCCGGCTTGCACTGTGGTCACGCGTATTCTAGAGCTTGCCACTCCAGTACATTCAAGGCGTGTCATTCGGCATAGAAATCTGAACCAAGTACTACTTTTAAAAATGACGCAAGTAATGCTTCGTTGAGAACGCAAAAGTTCCACTGGAACGTTAGTGCCATCCAAGAACAAGAATAAGGTTTTACAGGGGGAGGGGGTTTGCATAACTCAAGAATTAATCAAGCTAATTGACCCAAAATTTGCATATGGAGGTTTAAGGAGGCATTAAATGTTTCAGTGGTGGTTCGACACGCATACCCCCTCTCTAAGAGCAATGGGGCTGTCATACAAATGAAACACAAACCTCTGCATAACTAGAGAACTATTCAAGCCAAATTTGGGATGTGAGGGTTTTTGGGTACGATAAATGTTTCTATGATGGTATGAAGTCCCTCTCTCCTCTGGAATGGAGAGGGGGTCCCGTAAAAATAATACACATACTTCAACCAAACTTATTCCATCAAACATGACAATTGAAGATTTTCGGAAAACTCGGAAGGAAAATGGGAAAATCTGAAAATTCAATTCGTATATGTTCTACAATTACACAATGACAAGCGTTGTTAGTCCATTTGATGTTTGCACTCACGAAATTGATCTTTGTTCGAAAGTGGAAAATCCATTTCCACATTTCCATGTGATAAAACACACTCCTATATCTTTTCAAACAGTTTTATTCAGCTTGCCCTGTAATTTGTATCCTACAAACATGTTTGTAACATGTTTGGCTGTAGCGATTTACCACATTATTAGAAATTTGACCCCCTTCCTTTTGACCGACTGATCTGAAATTTGGAACATCCTTTATCTCTGTAGTCATTATTAAACTGCGTATTTCATGATTTTAAAAATCCAAGATGGCGGCCGCTACAAAATGGCGGATTACCTATTTTCTCAAAACACCATCAATATGAGTTTTTCCAAATCTGCATCAATATGGATATCAAATGGAAGGACTAGTAGAACACAGTTTTTATGAAAAATGCAAATCCAAAATGGCCGCCTCCACAAAATGGCGGAATACATATTTTCTCAAAACCCATATTGTTGGGTATCAAATAAAAGGACTTGACTGCCATACTGCCATACAAATTAAACACAAAATTCTACATTACTCCGGAATTAATCGAGCATATTGGGCATATTGAGGTATTAGGGTGCATTAAATGTTTCTATGATGGTAGACTCTCCACCCCCTCTCTAAGGAGGGGCTGCCATACTAATGAAACACAAATTCTGCATTACTCGAGAATTATGCAAGCAAATGAAACCAAATTGGCATATTGAGGCAAAAAAATTTTCTATGGTGATCAGATAGATAGAAATCAGATGCCATAGAAATGAAACACAAATTTCCGCATAACTCGAGAACTAATCAAGTACAATTTGGAATGTGAGGGTTTTTGGGTATGAGAAATGTTTCTATGATGGTATGACACCCCTCCAAACATGACAATTGAAAATTTTCGGAAAACACTGAAGGAAAAAGGGAAAATTCGGAAAATAAAATTCCCTTATTCCCTTCTACGATTACATAGTGACAAGTGCTGTTAGTCCATTTGATGGTTGCGCTAGCAAAATAGATCTTTGTTCGAAACTGGAAGTGGATTTAAATGTGATGAAACGCGCTCTTATATCTTCTTCTATCTATACAAAAAAAGAATCACCGGATATGTTGATAAGAGCAGAACTCTAGGAAGGAATTGTCCGATTTAGGGCTGTCTTTATTCTATCATATTTTCTGTATAAAACATTTATTCTATGTAACGGAGGAACATGTTATTTGCAAGTGGTTGAAAAATCTTGAACGAGAATTATGCCTGAAAATAATCTGATATCATAATGATGAGTTTTGTTAGAAATAAGAGCGGCCGTATAGCGAGGTATGGGTGTAAAAGGTAAATTCAACGGAATCGATTAAAAGATCAATCAATGAACAGTTCTGCGATTGCACTCATGAACTTGCTCATAGTAAGAAAATGTGAATTTTTGAAGGTATTGATATCAAAAAACAAATTTTGGGCAAGACGAAGTTTGCCGGGTCAGCTAGTACATCATAAAAACATTCCGAAAAATAGGCAAAAATCAAACATTTTAAAAAATTGTGGAATGTTTTAATTATAGAGAAATATACTAATAATACAGATAATGTACTAAAAACTAGAAAATAAAAAAAAAAGAAAACAAAAAACTTTTTAGGTTAAACGGTTTCATTGTGATAAAACATAATAATAATACAGATAATGTATTAAAAGCTAGAAAATAATTAGGCATGTAGTAGTTAGTAGTTATCACACCCCTTCCTTCAATCTAGGACATTAGGCCGTATGAATAAAAACAAAATTCACCTTTACTTTACTTCATTCGAGCAGTCGAGCAGTGAGATTAAGTTTTTACTACGTTTGGTATGAATAAAAGAAACAACAAAGTATTAACTTTTCGAAAATGGATGTTTAGCTGACTTCGTATGAATAAAACAGCATTCATCAAGTATTTACCTCGTTATTATCAAGAATGCTCATGAGCATACTTTGGATCTGAAAACACTCATTCGTTTTGATGTCATATCCGATTTATGTTTGATGCTGCTATCTTGCGCTTGAAGTTAAACAAGTTAACGAACCGCATTGATGGCATTGAGCTTCGTTTACTAGTTTAGGGGAGCGTAAAAAAATTGATTGATTTTCAGGCGGAATGAACACGTTTTTAAAATTTAAATTATGAATGAAAAATAACCTTTACGTACCAATTTGGCATTCTGTTTAAATGAAAAACACTTTTGTTTGCAAGTGGTGAAAAAATCTTGTACGAATATTGTTTTTGAAGACAACTTTATATTATTCAGTTTATATTTCAGTAATGATGTTGGAAATGTATACACAAAGGGTTAAGTAAAAGTCGGAAAAAAGTGTTTTAAGTGATTAAATAACATTATGTGAACATTTTCATTCAAATTTTAACATTTGAAAACTGGCTTCGTGTCTTCTAATATGATAGGTATTACACTAACGAGATAGGGACCCAAACTATGGTCTCTAATTGAAAGTCGCCACCAGACGTCGACACTAATCCTTTTTCATCACGAATTCACGCTTTGTCCAAAAAAAAAAAACGTTTTGAAACGGAGCCTAAACAATCAGTTGATAGATGTTTGACAAAGTAAAAACTATGTTCGAATTCGAAAATCAAATTAGTAAAGTAAACTTTTATTCATGCGGATTCAAGTAAATACTAGGAAAGTTTACTTTACTTGGAAACGGGCAGAATAAGTAAATACTTTTTTTTATTCATACGACCTATTGATGAGACTAAAAAAAAATCGTGGGGCACGTTGGATTTCCGTTATCCAAAGTTAATATCTTCAAAATATCCCGCACGATAATATTGCATTCTAGTTAATATGTTATTATGATTTCATTCATGCTTTTTTGCAAGTTTTTATAAGTCACCCTCTGTTCTTGGTTGTTGGTACGCGATGTTGAATTCGACGAATCATTATTCCAATCAAGGCCGTCAAAATAGGTAGCGCAGTATATAGATACCTCTACGAATATTACAACGAATAAAACTTTCTAATATTTTCATAAATGTTGTGATGTAATTTACATCACCATTCAGGGGAAGATGTGCCCCGTAAAATTGTTTTCGATCAACTACATGGTTTATCGCAGGGTATTAACATCCACTAATTGGATAAGGCCTAAACTCCATCGCTCTGAGCGCGCAGAATGTTTCCGGAATAGGATCACCTCTATAGAAGAAATCCTCCATTATTCGGCACACGGGCAGGCAGACCCCAACCTAAACCCCGGTCATAGCCAATGATATTCACTTTCCGACAATGAATATGATGTTCCGTCGCTCCGCCGATCCGCTCTCTCTCCTTCGTTGCCGTTTGTCGGATGATAAAGCTGACTACTGAAATACACGGCGTTACGCGGGAGGATGATGTTGTTACAGAGAATGTATTCGCTTTATTCGACTCTTAGACTCCTCCCCCCCACACACACATCGCTGCCGTTTTTCCGACACCGCTTCACTTCTATCTCCTCTATGGCTGAAGAATATGGAGTATTGAATATTTAAATTAAGTGAATTTTGCATAATTCAGAGCGTTCTAAAAGCTCATTCAGGTTCGCTTGTGAATCATAGCGTATGTGGTCCTCCGCGCGAGTCAGTTGTTCAGTGAGCTCTCTGTTACCTTGGAAAAGGTATATGTGTGTATGTGTGAGGGGGTGCAACTTTAGAGTGACTTTAAGAATTATTATCCAACCAGGGATGACTGATGGGTCCGGGAAGGTCCCCTTCCATTTTCCTATTCTTGAGAAAAGGAGTATCTCCTCCCCTTCCCCTTCTATTGTATGTGCACTTTCTATGTCGAAGTATAAACGCTTTTCCCCGCTGGCAGGGCGTCACTTTGTTTGAACATTTTTCTCATTCCGGTCGCCTTTGTTTCCTCGATTGGGAAGAGGTGATCCGGAAATGGAATACGAATACCGGTCACAATTTTTGTACTGGATATATTGTTCATATTCAAGCAAATCTTTTAAGCGGACGCCAGAGGCGTTACTTTTCCACTATGTTCGCCGGAAAACAAATCTTGTAAAGCAAATGTTCTGCTCAATATAATATTATTTCCCCTTTTGTTGACCACTCATGTTGTTCGACAAACAACGATTTTGTTTCCGTTTGCGGAAAAAAAACAACGGAGTTGTCTGGAAACTTGCTCAGTGTTCATGGTATAACGTATACAGAAGTTTGAAGTGGATCAGTTGGGAATTTGTATTCGTATTTTTGGGAAAAAAATGACTCAGACCAAAATTATTTACTCGGTTGTTAAGTTAAATTGATTTACATGGCCATCTATTAGACAACACTCACAACAGCGTTACAAACGCGTTTGGAAACGTATGTTTACTAATATTTTGACTAAAATGAAAAACAGACCGACAAGCTGGATATTAATTTGTGGTGCGGGTGAAGCGGATATATGGTGGGGGTAAGATGGACATTTAATGTAATACATTCGCGAAGCGTAGGAGTTTATGGCTCACAAAAGGTTTTTTTATATATTATCTCTCATCGTTCGGGTGTCCGGCACATGCGATGAAAATAAAAAAAAGCGCGAGTTGGATGCTTTTTCCATCACTAAATTCTCACTGTCCGTTTTACCCCACCAGTAAGATTCTTGACGAAATTCATATCAACTCGACTGGCCGTTGGCAGCACCATCTCAGATAGCACTGAAACGTTGTTGGTGTAAACACTGCAAAAGGGCGGATTCCCATTCTGGTCGGGGGGATTTTTCGTTAAATAAATTTCTTCCGACTTGCACTGTAATCACGCGTATTCTAGATCTCGCCACTCCAGAATACATTCTAGGCGTGTTATCCGACTTAGAAATCTCAACCAGGTACTACTAATAAAAACGACGCAAATAATACCTACGTTGGGTAGGCAAAAGTTCCACTGGGAACGTTAGTGCCATCCAAGAAGAAGAAGAAGATCGTGAAATACACAGTTTTATAATGGCAGCAGAATTAAAGGTGTCTTCCAAATTTCAGATCAATCAGTCAACAGAAACAGGGTGAATTTTCTATTAATGTGGGACAACCCTACAAACATTCAAGTTTACATACAAACAGATCAAGCAGAATGAAACTATTTAAGAAGTAATTAGTTATTTGGGAACTGTGACCATCTTGGATTTGTATTTTCTACTAATAGAGCACTTTCATTTGATATCCATATTGATGAGGTTTTAAAAACATATACAGGGTAACTTCGATATAACGTACATTTTACTTTCAAAATTGTACGTTATATCGAAGCATAATAAAGAACTCAGAAACGTAGCTTATATTACTTTATTTTGTTACTGTTTGAGTAAGGTAAATGAATAAAATCAAGACGAAGTCAACCTTTCTCATGATGTTTCCCTTCGTACTGTTGATTAAAAATTGATTCATTTATAATCCGGAATCACAAAACAGTTGTACATCGAGATTGGTTAAAGATACAAAACAAGCTTTAGTATCAAAATACATATAATTTGTAGTTCTTTCAGAAAAACAATACTCGAAAAATTATTCCTTTAGACATTAATAATGTGTACGTTACATCGAAAACTTACGTTTTACATGAACTTGAAAGGGTTTTTAAAAAAACTAACTAATACTAAAGATGGAAGGAGAACGGATCAAATCAACTGCACTGATTGGAGGTCTAAAGTATAATGTTAATCTTTATTATTTCCGAAGCCTAACTGCCCTGCCAAAACTGATTACTTAGCACCGGACAACGATGGCACGTTGGCGGTGTCAAATACCGCGGCTGCATTCTTGCTGGTTCCAGTAAATCTCGCTGGCAGTACACGCGTGTCCGATATCGATGACCACGCTGTTCCGCTGTTAGACTCTCTGGATGTTCACCACCTCGAAAAAACATCCTATGCTAAATATCAGTCTTAAGGGAGAGTGGCGCAAAGCAGTCAATGTTTGAGTTTTCTGAAAATTGAAAAATCACCCAAGGAGGGAGTAAAGGAAATCGGGGTTTTCGAAAAAAAAAATTGATGCCAATTGTTGCATGAAACGTCGAGATCTGGTGTTATCTCGATTTTTTTTGTCAAAGATCGACACTCTGGGACAAAATTTTATTTTCGAGATAACATTAAATCTCGACGAGTAATGCAATTTTAAGACATTTGGCATCAAAAATTTTTTTGAAAACCCCGATTTTAGGTGATCTTTCGTTTTTAAAAAAAACTCAAATTTTAACGTCTGTGACACTAATAATGAAGTTCGAATGAGCTAATATTTTGTATAGGGACTATTATCGTTCAAATCAACATTTCGCAGCAAGTTCCGAATGAAAATTGAGTTAACTATTTTTATTGCCACTCAAAACCATACGTTTCGTCTCGTATTCCGGGAAAAAACTAAGTCCCAGAGTGTTGATTTTTGACAAACTTTTTTTTCTCGAGATGATACTAGATCTTGACGTTTCATGGAATTTTAAGACATTTGGCATCAATTTTTTTTTTCGAAAACCCCGATTTCCTTTACTGGCCCCTTGGGTGGTTTTTCGATTTAAAAAAAAAACTCATACTTTGACCGCTTTGCGCCACTCTCCCTTATGTCCGATAGAGCTGTTATTTGGCATGGGGTGTTTTTCCGAGGTGGTGAACATTTTTCATGGGGTAACTTTTTGAAATTAGAGATGACCATTTTCATTGACACCCTCATGGGCCCTTTTACGGGGAAAGAGTTTTTATAACAACTTCTAATCCTAATTTTGTTTAAAGTCAAGATAGCGATACAGCGTATTTGACAATGGTTTAGATCTTATTTAAATATGATCTTTTGTCGAAGACATCATTTATAGTTTTTGGAATACATGAAATTTGTTTATGAAAACTCTTGAATAAGTAATGTTTTACTAATAAAATTGTTATGTGTTGATTCTCACGTTTGACATGTTCTTGACATATTTTTGAATAGAAAAAGAGTTTGCAGAACATGTAAATCGCGATAATTTATACATAAAAATGTTATAGTTTTTGAGTTGAGATTTTTCGAGAAAAAACTCAAAATTTTCAAAACATTATTTCGTTCAAAAACTATAAGACCTACAGAATATTACTTAGAGAATGAAATGTAGGAAATAATTTAGGTGTTTATAAAAAAAAACAAACAATAAAAAAACCATTAAAAAAAAAAATTTCCAAAAATTAAAATTAATTTTTCTCAAAAATGTATTTTTTCTAATTCTGAAAAAATAGATATGAACAATCCTTACAATTTCCAACAAGTCACTCATACATCAGAATATGGGCAGTTTTACAGTAAAAAAGTTTTTTACAACAAAAAGTTTTTCATGTTTTCTTTGAAAAATCATTATTAATGTTTAACTCGTAACTTCCAATGTATGGGTGACTTATGGGAATTTGTAAGGGCTATTCACATCATTTTTTTTCACATTATGTTTTTGAGAAAAATGAATTTGAATTTTTAAAATAATTTTTTTCGGTGTATATTTCTTTCAACAAAAATTTGGTATTTTTATGAAAAATTTAAAAAATTTTCTACATTTCGTCCTTTGACCAGAATTTTGTAGATATTAGGCTGTCAAAAAAGTCCTGCGGTATTTTTTTTTGAATTTTCATTTGTTCATAAAATTAGTTACAATCATCTGTTTTAAGTCAAATATGCGCCGTTTTGTTCGATGACTTGTTCCCAACGAGATGCCAACTTCATAATACCCCTGTTATAGAAGCTCGCTTCCTTATTGGCAAAAACTCGGATAGCCAATTTTCACAGGCCTCTTTTGTGGCTAACTTCTGACTACCTAGCTCGTTCGCCATGGACAAAAACAGGTGGTAGTCACTTGGTGCATGGTCCGGACTATACAGCGGATGCAAAAGAACCTCCCATCCGAGCTCCCGGAGCTTCTGGCGCGTCACCACAGAAGTGTGTGGCCTGGCGTTGTCCTGATGGAAGACAATGCGGCCTCTGTTTATCAAAGATGGCCTCTTCTTCATGAGTGCTACCTTCAAGCGGTCCAGTTGTTGGCAGTACAGGTCCGAATTGATAATGCGATTGGCCATAGGGAAGCAGCTCATAATAGATTATTCCTTGACAATCCCACCAAACACACAGCAGAACCTTCCTGGCCGTTAATGAGGGCTTGGCCACCGTCTGAGCCGCTTCAGCGGGCTTCGACCACGACCGTTTGCGCTTTTCCCACTTTTCATCGCCAGTCACCATCCGCTTCAGAAACGGGTCGATTTTGTTCCGATTCAGCAGCGATTCACATGCGTCGATACGGTCAAAGATGTTTTTTTGCGTCAACGTGTGTGGCACCCATACATCGAGCTTCTTTGTGAATCCAAGCTTCTTCAAATGGTTAATAACGGTTTGATGACTTATCCCCAGCTCTTGGCCGATGCTACGGCTGCTACTATGCCGGTCTTTCTCGGCTAATTCAGTGATTTTGTCGCAATTTTCGACGACAGGCCTTCCGGAGCGTGGCGCATCTTCGACGACCTCTACACCAGAACGAAAACGTTGAAACCATCGTTGTGCGGTGGAAATGGAAACTGTATCGGGTCCATAAACTGCACAAATTTTATTGGCAGCTTGAGTTGCATTTTTGCCTTTGTCATAGTAGTACTGTAAAATATGTCGGATTTTCTCTTTATTTTGCTCCATATTTGCGACACTATAACTCACGAACGACTTGACCAAACAAAACACTGTCAAGGACAATATTATAGCGCAAAAATACCTTTCCAACAAGCTATAGTATGACTCGATACAATGAATACAACTAGAACTACGCGCTTACAACGACACCTCGCGGAAATACCGCAGGACTTTTTTGACAGCCTAATATAATAGTTTTAAAGTTATATTTTTGTAAAAAATAAAGAAGAAAAATTTAAAACTTTTCAAAAATTAGTCTAATTGGTTTTCGAATATTTCAAGTATGCAAAGTTGCCTGAAAAAACCAATGTATTTATACCCACATCGCTTCACTGCTACCTGATATGATACTGCCGTCATTTGGAAATATAGTAGAGAACTCCACTCATCAAGTTAGTATTTTCGATCTGAACTTATTTCATTATCTTAAAACGACATAAATATATTTCAAAAATCGATTGCTTTTAAATAGTGATTTTATTAATGTATAACTTTTAATATTTTCGTCCATTTTTTTTTTCACATTGATCCACTTTGCGATAAATAATAATCGTTATGTGCGGCAACATCCAAAACAATTCAAACATCATAAAAAATGTTCTCAGAAAATTGTTCTCGAAAGAAAAATAATTAAAAAAATGTTATAATGTTTATTTTTGTACACATCATTATACCTTAAAATCAATCAGATCACTTAATAAATTCATGCATCGCAATCGAAAATTAAAACTTTTATAAAAATTTTCTTCTAATTTGAAAGACTCGAAAACATTCGAAACCGCCCAAAGGTTGAGAATTTCATTAAATTTTATTGTAATATCACCGTATTCCAGTTTTTTTTAAACTATCAATCAATATTTGTTTAGGCCCTTCTTAAAAGTAAGGCTTGAGACAACATGGAAAACATGAAGTCTAAAGAATGCGATCACCTTAATATGGAAATGGGCACCCTAACGAAAAAATAGAAAAATCGTGACCAATACTTCACGAAAAGGAACAACTGCTTTTCACGGAACCACTATATCGGTTTGCCATGGGATGACTGAATATATAGGTGACTCAACATAAATAAATATGAAATATCTTTTGCCTTCTGATGAAAAACGATGAAATTTAATGAAAATATCCATGCTAGAACAGCTTGAGAATTGGAATATCAAACATAATTCTTTTTGTATGCGGAATCAGAACTAAAATAACCGGATTGCACACATCGACAAATGTTTGTTTTCAGTACAAGAACAAGCTTTGGGTATATTATCCACTCCCAGGATATTCGCCCAATTTGATTTAATTATTCAGCCCTTGAAGCTCAACCGACGGCTGACAACTTCGATCCGTGCAGCGGCGCGCACTCAATTCGTGCAAACTTTGTACAATTATAATTGGATTTCGTGACAGCAGTAACGACAGCAGCCATCGAGGGTGCAAAAGTTAGGCAGGCAAAAATGGAAAATTGGAAAATGTTATTTGATAAACCAATTATCTGTGATCTCGTTTCATAGAGCTTCCCCAAATTGCATTGGTTCATCATTTAGGAGTTCACTAGCGTCGTCCTGCCGTGGTGACAATCCCGACTCACACAGCACAGAATCGTAAAACATGTAGACTCGAATTTAAATTTATGTTACATCCCCACACACAATTTCATTATCATTTTGCCTAGCTCGTCTACCTTTTAGGCGATTCGCGAAAAGATTCATTTTTTTTAAATGCCACACGTGGAAAAATTGTAGCTTGCGGCTAAATGTGTTGATCAATGTTCAACCTTCAATATTGCGCAGAAATTATCATATTAAAGTTTCGACGTGAAAACACGCGTACAATACTAGATTTGTGATGCCCGCCCAAGGCAAAAAGGATGCCATTTTCGCCCAGCCATAGTCCAGGTCCTTTGCTGTCGTCGCTAAGAGAGGGAGGAAGGGTGTTTCAATTTGAAGCTTTCGTTAATAGAATTGAGCAGATTGGTTCAGCGAAGCATAACCGGAACTGATAGGGCGGCAGCTCCAGTATAAAAAACAAACGATGTGTAAACGCGATGAAATTGGAATACGCCAAAAATTATTATCTACAACTTCCCCACGATCGTTATTATTACTGTTGTTTTGTTTGTTTCTTCAACAAACCGCCTTCCCGCCAACAATTGATTTCACTCAAACTGTTGCCCAATTGTCCTTATCTTCGATTTCGACTTAAATTAGGAATGTTGTTGGCATTTAATGATTCCTCCTCAGTCTATCACATTTCCCCCGTGTCCAAACTTCGGGCTCCCGAAAGGTTGTGGGCTCTGCACGACTTCGGCTGGAGCGATTGCTGCACACCGAGTCGATATAATCGATGAACTTCGATTCAATGTTTAATTGAATCAGATTTTTCTCATAATTGAAAATAAATATAGCCGGTTGCTCGAT
The DNA here is from genome assembly GCF_029784135.1 of Toxorhynchites rutilus septentrionalis. NCBI lineage: Eukaryota > Metazoa > Arthropoda > Insecta > Diptera > Culicidae > Toxorhynchites > Toxorhynchites rutilus. Next base: position 200,074,551 of record NC_073745.1, read on the forward strand.
CCCACGACTGCTGGCGGGCAATCTGCTGCTGCTTCTGCTGCCTGATATTGGGGGAGGCTGTGGCAAAATCAGGCATATATCAGCTTCGCTACATCTTCTCGACGGTATTGTTGGAATGTGGCGCAGACAGTTTTCGATAACCACACCGAATAGCTCACAGATGAGCGCAGTGTAGACCGAGAGGAGCCTAACAGCAGCAGGCATTAGTTGCTTTCGAGTGCACGTCATTGGTTTCTGTTCCCGTTGGTAACAATAGAGTTCCCTCTCTTTCTCTAACTCTCTGTATCTGGTGGTTATTTGCGGAAGGACGATGAATTTGCGAAGGCTGGTGACCGGTTTTAATTGTTCGGATGGCCGACGAGAGGGATGTATCAAACGTCGTCGTATTAGACTTGTGAAATGGTTGGATGCGAAATATGGTTGAAGTATAACATTCGATCGATTTTGTTCTCTGCGTCCAATCGCTATCGTTTTTTTTTACAAATTGTTAGAATATACCTATTCACCAGCACCTTAATGAAAGGGTCTGAAACTTATTGACTACCGAGCAGGGCTTGTCACTTTAGAAATTAAGAGAGGAAAATTAATTTCTTACGTGATTCTTTCACTGCAGCCAAAATAATTTTTAACTGATTCATTTTAGTCAATCGGGTTGTAATGTAATCGTTATATTCTCTACGCATACTGAAACATCGGTTCTCCTGTTTCGTACATTTATGTTGGTTCTTTTCAAATTGGAAAGCTGTAGTTTTTTTTGGCGACTAAATCTGCTTGAATGAACTACATTCATCGACAAACATTTTTATTTCGCTTGCGAAATGACGTTTGTAATATCAACTGAATGTTTCATCCGTTTCATTTCATCAAAATGAATTGTTTTTAACCATCTCATTAAAAAGTTGTATTAATAGCATGCTCGGCGATTTTTAATATGATGCTGTCTATTCAGAATTCTTTCCGGAGGGCCGATAGTCAATAAAGACGATTACCTTGCCGTTTTGAGGCGCTTGAGAGAGAAAATCCAACGCAAACTGCCAGATTTGTGAAAATATAACATTTGGATTGCGGACAACAATAATACACCAGTTTATCGATCGATCATTGTGATTTGTTGAGCAATTTCCTAAACTCAAATTACCGCTTCGTGGGACCCGTTTCGATTGCATTGAAGGTATAAAAAAGAATTCGCTCTGTGAACTAAATCCAATTCAGCTATGAATGCAGCTATGAAAAGTTTCGATGACTGGATTGTTTATTGGAAAAAGTGTATCGCTTCAGGGGGAGCCTTTATTTCCAAAATATGGTAAATGATTTTGGTTTGTCCACTTTTTTTAATGCTCTAATTCAGCGCAACTGTGTCAAATCAGGTATTCGAATGTTTCAAAACATATAAATAAAATTGCCTTTTTCAAGATTCGCAGTAGTTTTATAGTATATTTTTTACAGATTCACATGTTTTAAAGGATTATAAAATCCACCTTCTGTTGGTGTCAATGCGTCCCTCATTTGAGCTAACTTTTAACAATCAACAGATGATTATTTGGCACGTATTTAGACCTTTTCTGGATTATAACACTTACAAATATTGTAAACATCTTGCTTGCACACCATTTGTATCAGATTTACATAGCTAAACCATGTAATTAGCGCATTTCGATGAACTCAATTCACTAATGTTGTTTTGTCCACATGATTTCTATGGCAACCCCTTGCAACCGCGCTGCAGTTTGTTTATAGTGTCCTTCGCGCATAGCAAAAATAAAGTTTCTCTGTGGTGAGTGTGTTGAGGTGAACACTTTTAAAATGCCCAAGAAAAGGCAATATTCTGAAGAAAGCCTAAATTATGAATGGATCAATATGATGACAGTAAACTCAAGCAATAAGAAATGCAACATCTACTTGTGAATTCGAATGTTTTCATTCAAAAATGGTGATTCCTAAAACCGGACAAACCTTAATCAGAGGTGGTCGAACCATGATCATAATTTCTCTTTGAGGGAAATCGTTAAAAAACATAAAAAATTGAATTATTTGAAAGCCTTATGGTATTATAAGCAACTAGAGACTTGGGGCTTTTCAACAAACCAAAACTGGTATTGATTAAATGTGTTTTTCATGAAGAAAAAACAATTTTCATTTACTAGTGAAAAGTGAAAACACCCTAAATCGGACAAACCAAGATCATTTACCCTATACAGGTCGGACTCGATTATCCGGAGTATTGATTTTTTTTCACTCCGGATAATCAAATTCTCCGGATAATCGAGTCACAACAATTTTTTTTCTTTATTTGTTTTTTTTGCATGTATTTTTCGTTTTTTGAAAATAAAAGAGGAAATTGATCTTTGATTCATCCCCTTAAAGTCAGAAAACACCTTTCTCACATGGAAAAATTAATTCATCCAGATTCTCTCAGGAGGTGATAGACGATCATATTTGATGAAAGAATCCTCCTACGCATATGTTCGAATTTCAACAATGACAGAGTTACATATATATTTTTTTTTTGTTTCGGACTCTGTTGCTTCATACTGGCTCTATATTAAAAAGTACGCTACGGAAGACGATTCTGATGCTTTCATTTAAAAGATGAGAAAATTTAGTACAGGATATAGTAGTGGAACAACTACATTAGTGAATTTTAATAACATTTTGGAAGTGAAACACTTAAAAGTTGATAATTTTTAATGTGTTATTATTAATTTTATCCTAAAAGTTTATATTAAACTAGATTGTTTCTATCAATTAAAATGAAGTTCTTTAACCGCTCCACTTCTATCTTTCTTAGTTTGGCTGCAATATCGATATGAACAATTCCTGGTGAAAATTCAAGCAAAATCATCAAAAATCACGATTTTTACCACACTGTACATGTAATAGCCATTTTTTGCGGCGGCCGAATTGAATTTTTCAAGATCATGGAATACGCAATTTTATAATGACAGTAGAATTAAATGTATGTTCCAAATTTCAGATCAATCATTCAACAGGAACGCGGTCAATTTTCTATTAATGTGAACCCAACAAACATTCAAACATACATAGAAACAGGTCAAGTGGAATGAAACCATTCAAAAAGTAATTAGTTGTTTGGGGACTGCGGCCATCTTGAAATTGGATTTTTCATTATCTGCTATGTTTCACTAGTCGAGAACTTTCTTTTGATACATTTTTGGGAATTTTTCATGAATAAATGTGTTCTACTAGTCAAGCCTTTTCATTTGATACCCATATTGATGGGGTTCTGAGAAAATAGATAATCCACCATTTTGTAGTCTTAGATTTGCATTTTTCATAAATAACTGTATTCTACTAGTCAAGTCGTTTCATATGATGCCCATATTGATGGGGTTGTGAAAAATATATATATGACGCCATCTTGCGGTGGCGGCCATTTTGGATTTGCATTTTTCATAAATAACTGTGTTCTACTAGCCAAGCCTTTTCATTTGATTCTCATATTGATGGGGTTCTGAGAAAATATGTAATCCGCCATTTTAGATTTGCATTTTTCATAAATCACTGTGTTCTTCTAGTCAAGTCCTTTCATTTGATACCCATATTGATGGGGTTGTGAAAAAAATATATCCATCTTGCACTGGCGGCCATTTCGAATTTGCATTTTTCATAAATAATTGTGTTCTACTAGCCAAGCCCTTTCATTTGATACCTATATTGATGGGGTTCTGAGAAAATATTAAATCAGCCATTTTGAATTTGCATTTTTCATAAAAAAATGTGTTCTACTAGTCAAGCCCTTTCATTTGATACCCATATTGATGGGGTTGTGAAAAAAATATATATGGCGCCATCTTGCGGTGGCGGCCATTTGTATTTGCATTTTTCATAAATAACTGTGTTCTGCTAGCCCAGCCATTTCATTTGATACCCATATTGATGGGGTTCTGAGAAAATATGTAATCCGCCATTTTGTAGTGTCCGCCATTTTGGATTTGCATTTTTCATGAACAACTGCTTTCTACTAGTCAAGCCCTTTCTTTCGATACCCATATTACTATTCAATATAGAATTATTATACAAATTATTCAAAATTTCCGAAAATAAAAAAAAAACTCCGAATAATCGAATCCCGGATAATCGAGTCCGACCTGTATATTTTTATCAAGGCTCATATGGAGCCAGACTGACTTGTCGAGACCTTAGGGATAATCGTGAGTAATGTGGAAAAATTTGCCTTTCAAAAAGTATGCCTTCTGAAGCGCTCACCTTATGTAGCGAGTCCGCATTCTCAATCCCCCGGAATCGAGCAATGAGAGGGAACCCATGCCAAGGTAATCTTGAATAATTTTTCGACCAAAACACTCAATAGATGTCGTATTCTTGTTAGGAAATAAGATGAGCGTTTATCAACTTTGATTGAGCGGATTGCCTCTATTGAGCTGATACGGTCTGAAAAAATAAAATAGTGGTCGATGAGCAATGTTACAATGATCCATAGAACATAGTATACCGCACCCAGCTCAGCGACATACACTGAACAAGGATCTCTGAGTTTAAAAGAGGCACTGGAATTTTCATTGAAGGTGCCGAAGCCAGTGGACCCGTCATCATCAGTAAAGAATATTTTCTCAGATCTAACTTTCCCATATTCTGGTTATCAGCTCATTCCCTATCACATATTTCATTATCAAGCACATCACAGATGCCATGTTGTTGTCTGGTCACACCTTGGTATAGCCGCCAGAACGGTTTGAATTTTAAAAAAGAAACTCGGGGAAGAGAAATCTTCACTTCTAGAAAACACACTAGCTAGGAATAAATACAAGAAAAGTATTTCGCGACCCAATTGAATGTGCCACTTTTTAAATCTTATTTTCTTTCAGGAAAATAATGCATTTTTATTTTTACCACACTTCATTTGCTTTGACGGAAATCTTCGAAGAAAAAAAAGTACTGACCAAAAACACGTTACAAATAACGGAAGAAGCTCAGATTAAGACGTTCCTACTTTTTGTGTTTCATTCCCTTCGCTCGAGATTGAGGAAAAAATATTCTACTTGTTTCCACTATACTTGGAAAAAATACTGCGAAGCACTGCGTTGATTTGGAAAAAAACTGTTGCTGAAAGAGCCTTCTGGATCTGAAGAAAAGTAGCGTTGGGGACGTTAGAAAGCGCGCTAATGCTAGCACGAAATGATGGTTGGTGATGCTCCTATTCAGCTATTCTGAAAATGAGAATAGGTTAGCCTTCGTAAAGGCTGTTCAATAGTACAAAAAATTGAGTTTTTTGAAAACCGAAAATCGGGATTTGTTTTGATGCCAAATGTCGACACGTCGAGATTTGCAGTTATCTCGAAAAAACTTTTTTGTCGAAAACCGACATTTCAGACGGAAAAACGATTGAATGCCAAAACAAATTATTTTATGTAAATTATGTAATTATGTAAATAAAATGTAAATGAAGTTCGAATGAGCTAATATTTTGCATAGAGCATATTATCGTGCAAATCATCATTTATTTTTATTTCCACCCAAAACCATACGTTTTGCATCATATTTCGAAAAGAAAATCCCAGAACGTCGGTTTTTGCCAAAAATAAAAATATTTTTTAACGCATTTGACATCAATTTTTTTCGAAAACATCATTTTCATGTTCCCTTTCTCCTAGGGTGATTTTTCGATTTTCAAAAAACTCATACTTTGACCGCTTTGCGTCACTCTCCCTTAGGTCCGACTGAACTGATATTTTGCTTAGGGTGTTTTTTTTCGAGGCGGTGAACATTTTTATGGGGTATTTTTTTCAAATTCGAGGTGACCATTTTCATTGGTATCTTACCCTATATCTTCCGATTAGACGTAGTACTACGTCAAGTGATATTTTTCGAAGAATTTTGTGAATGGTGAATAAAACCAATCAGAATTTTCCGTTCTTCCTTCTGAGTTTTCCGATTTTTTCTCCACTATACTGATCTATGGGCCGAGACAAATACAATAAAAAAGACTGCTCAAACCGGACCATTCCTTCATCGGGATTTGCGCTTAGCAACACATTTTGCCTTCCATTTTTATTTATATAGATTGGAATTGCAGTGAATATAAATGATATAGCTGTCAAAGAACGAATTGCTGAGCAGTTTGAAGACATTAGTTTGGTATAACGTATAACAAGTGTTTGCTGATTCATTGAATAGCTCACTTTCGTTTGTTCAAATATGATCCTGCAGAAGCCATTTTCCCCAGCGGCATTATGAAACAAACGAGAACGAGAGAACTCTGCTTCGATAAGCACTTCATGATACACAAGCATGCGAACCAAAACGTTATGATCGCTTTAGGTGTTGAAAGTTTATGTTTTTCTTTGCCTCTCATTCGCTACATATCTGTTTAAGTGTTTGAATCATCAACTCATTTTCTGTTATGTATTCGTGAACATTGTGGTTCGTTGGATATTGACACATTTCCAAACATTAAAAAGAACGATAAGTGTTATAGATAACATAATAACGTAAAATATAGGTATATACGTAAAACGTATAATGTATAACATAAAAGAAAGATAATAGTGTTATCAAATTTCACTAATCTGATCTCTGTACAATGGTGAATATGATCAGTAGGGTGGTCGGTTTTTGAAATTTGACATGACCATTTTCGCTGCCACCCTAATTATGAGCAATCGACGAGAAGTATTATAACTGTGCTGAGTGGCGTTTTTAAGCTAGAACGAATTTAAGACAAGTATTACATACAACTAAAATCAAGTTCCGCATATCTGTAATACTAGAGATTCGATCATACACGTAGCAAAATTTCATCTAGCATGATACTTTAGAAAATATTCACATTAAGCTACCTAGCATCCTGTACAGTTCTGATAGAAATGATTGTTTCCACACTTGTTTATCCATTATAAATTCCATTCAGTGTCTTAGACTTAAATTTTTGGGAGCGTCGTTACACTAACTACTATTTGTATATTCCAACTAAAATATGCGAAACAGTTTTTTAAATATATTTATATATTATTCTATTTTATGTAATTACATTTATTTTCTTTCTTTTCTTTGCAGGTAAGCCATTTGAAATATCGGTACCTCAGGAAACAGATGAGGTTGGTCGGTGGTTCAATTCAAGATCTCTGCAGATTGTTATTTATAATAGTTTTTAGAAAGGAGGGTTCTCAGCATATCACTTCGTACATAATAATATTTAATTTCATCATAAATTTGGTTCATTTTAAAATTAGAGAAGGATTCGAACAGTCATTATTGTATAAGTGATATCAATTGATTTTTGGCCTAACTTTATTTTTCCGCGATTTCTGAGCCACTGAAACTTATTTTTTGAACGACCCTCGTAGAGTCAGAAAAACGATGTATGAGCATAATCAAACACACGAATGACTTGCAAAAGTAAATATAGTATTCACTAAATAAATAAGTATTTTATCTAATAGCATAGATTTTTCTCTACAACGAATATTTTCGATGGTACATATTTTTAGTACAAATATTTGGAAGAAAAAGTACAGATGAGTAAGATTTTCAACCCCTCTGGTACAGATGATGTGCTCCTGTGGCCGAGTGGTTAGCGTCATAACTAACATGCCGGGTGTTCGGGTTCGATTCCCGTTCTGGTCGGGGGAATTTTTCGTCAAAGAAATTTCCTCCGACTTGCACTGTGATCACGCGTATTCTAGAGCTTGCCACTCAGAATGCATTCAAGGCGTGTTATTTGGCATAGAAATCTCAACTAAGTACTAATAAAAAATGACGCAAGTAATACTACGTTGAGACGGCGAAGTTCCTCTAGGAACGTTAGTGCCATTGAAGAAGAAGAAGAAGAAGAAGAAGAAGAAGAAGGTACAGATGAAAATGTGGCAGCACAGGTCACCATAACTCAAAAAAAAAAATTCGAGGGGTTGTATCCAAAACACGACCGCTTGGGACGTAGGACTACGCAATCTTTTTTTTTAAATTTTTTTTTGGTTTATCATTTCGGATATTATTTACAAATACATCGAAATTTCATAAACAACTCTTTAGTAAAAAGCTCCGGCGATCCTGAAAAGGTTAAATGGCCTGTGTGGTTTTGTAGAAACATTTCGAGAAGCAACGAGTCTTTCTCGCCTTTGCGAGAACAATACACTAATTGATCATATGTCGCAATTTGTTTCTTCATATCAATGCACGTATTGCACTGAACATTTAACGAGAGGCATCTTCCGTGCAACGCCATTCAACAAGCATCAAACACGCGTCTAACAGATGCACACAGTTGCAGCGATAAAAATGAAACATCGCGAGAATGACCGTTTCTGAAAAATCGTTTCTCGACTTGACGACTGCACTTCATGTGAAACATTCGCTAGCGTGCACAGCTCGAGGGGAAACATAAAACACAAAACGACATGAATAAGCGATGTTTGTTGTTACGGGAACAGAAATATTCTGAGAATTTTCCTCAGAGGAGATGCAATACTTATACTTTTTCTTCTTCTTTGTTTTTAAGAGGCTTTAAACTTTGCAGTTCATTCGCCTCTAATACTTATACGCTAGCGACATTTTACTTACTATACAAGGGTGGAGGTTACTTCGCAAATATTCTTTTTTCGTTATCCCCTTTCGTTGTTTCTATTCTAGCGGCTGCATAAGTTGTCCGTTATTGAAGGCTCTGTTCGGGAAAGCACACAAATGGACACAACAAATGTATGGGAGAATGGGAATACTTCGGATTTTCACCAATTTAAACAGACTATGGGATTGTAATGTATAGCATATAAAAATTTTTTCAGAGAATTTCCGATTCGATTGGAATGCAAATCGTTAAAATCCGTTCGCAGCAGATATAGTTATTAACGTTAACTTTATTTCATAAAAACGTGACCAGTTTTCTGATTTGGCACCCTTAATGTAAGACGTAGTCCTATGTCAAAATAGGTTGGTTATATCTATGGTAAAACCATAAGGTTGACGTGGGATTACCGTTGGCTTAGTAATCATTTGTTTGTATTGATTAAATTATTGATTGAATGAAATAATTTTTCGAATTCAATTAACTTCAACATATTTGCTGTGTGAGTAAAGAATTTGAACAAATGTCATGTAATATAAGGCACCTTGGTTTTGATGGCTGTTTTTTTTTATCCCATCTGTTTATTAGGCTTATTTAGCAACTCTGCTGTAACAGAGCCGAATTCATTCGTATACATTTTTATCTTAAGATAACTATTGTTGTGTATTACATTGTAGCCATTTTTAGGCGTATGATTCCTATCCATCGATAAACATCAGATTTTGTTTTTATCTATTACACAGTAGCTGTTTAGGCCTAAGAGTATTGAAATTCTATGGATACACAACACATGCCGCCTTTTTCGGCGTTAGAATATTTCTATTGTTCGAATGTTCACAGTTGGACAAAGCGGGACTGTTGATATGAGGCTTCCATTGCTGTGTTAGAATTAGCACCAATTACCGATGCAGCAGATCGTAATGTGAGTGGTAAGGGACTGGGATTACCGACACATGATGATTGTTGCGTGGGTGTAGTAGCTAGAATAACACACAAAGATGATCAGTTGAGGGGCCCTGAGTTATGAGCTCATGATCGTTCGCTTAGTAGCGGACACGCAACCAATTAGGCTACGAAGACCCCCTGGTAGCTGTGTTGGGAGCAATAGTTCTCTCAACTTGCATGTATTTGCAACGCCAATCCCACCAGGGACCTTGATTTTGGTGTGTTCAGGAAACCGTAAATCGGATCAATCAAAACGGGGTAGTTGGGGCGTTTAGATAGCGCTTGACATTTTACAGTTCTTCAATTGCTTATCTCAGAAAAAATAACATTTTATTGATTGTGATCGATGCGTAGAAATATTTCCTATCAATTGATGTGAACATCTTTCCAATCTATTAATAAATGTTGGAGTTATAAGCATTCGAAATCTTTCATATTTTCCCGCATGTTCTGTGTTTAGGTTTCGTTTTACCCCCCATATATTCCGGTTAGACGTAGTTCCATGTAAAAATAATCTACGTAAAGAAGACGGAGCTAGCTGAATCGTTATATGCATATATTCCACTTTACATCATAACTGGGTGACAACATTCAGCAACCATTTAATCGTGAAGAGCCTACAATTGTTGGAAGAGGCGTATACGTCGGGCTATCATTTTCGATTTCTGATGATTTCTTTGCATCTGTTTTTATGAGTTTCTTTGATTTGAGATAAACAATCTAACAGAAAATTATCGGAATATAAAATAAAAATATTCCGACTATTCACTTTGAAAACTAGGTTACGATTTGGAACAGGTGAAGGTGAAGAAACAAAATAGCGAAAATCAATTCGAAAATGGTCTGACACAAGGCACGCAGACCAAGGAGTCATTGCAGATGTCGCTAAATGAATAACTTGATTCAACAAAAAACCGTAAACAAAACGCCGGTACCCTAACTGACATTGGTGATACGGATTGTTCTCTGTTTTTCTCCGCGAATCGATAAAGCATAGTTCATCTTAAATCTGGACGCATGAAAACAGGTCTATCTCGGAGCTATGAGAACGAAATAAAAATGTTATATACTCAAAATGTAGGTCTTTTATTGCACTTTAAAGGAAAAATAACAAAAAAATTATTCCGGTGTGGTTTTGATGAAATCTCGAACTCTTCGGCGAATACCACTCATCATAGTTTGGACACCCTGTTCACTGACCTCAGCGGCCATTTTGTTCCACCATCTCTTCATCTCTGTTGCATCCCGAGTTGTCCTACCATTCTTCTTCATCTTCTGCTTGACAATTGCCCAATATTTTTCGATAGGGCGGAATTGAGGGCAGTTGGGTGGGTTGATGTCCTTTTCGACAAAATCGACCCCGTTGTCTCGATACCACTGTAGTACCTCTTTGCTATAGTGGCAGCTTGCCAAATCTGGCCAAAACTTTACTGGTCCTTTGTGAGATCTAATGTACGGAAGAATACGTTTTCTCAGGCACTCCTCCTTGTACATTTTGGAGTCCATGGTCTTGTTTGTCACAAAAACCGGGGTTTTTCGTCCGCAGCTGCAAATACCTTGCCAGATCAAATACTTTCTTGCAAACTTATCGGCAAAAACGAATTTGAACATGCCGGGGACATCACCCCTACCAGTGGCTTTATAAAGTGTTGGCCTGGAAGCTGCCCAAAATCCATCTTCACGTACGTTTTGTCATCCATGAGGATACATCCGTCGTGCTTCGTTAGAACCTTGTTGTATAACTTCCGGGCACGTCCTTTGGCTACTACATTGTGCTTCAATGTCCGGTTTGGTTGCTTACTGGCCCGATAAGATCGTATTCCTTCGCGCAGACGAATCCTTCTGACGGTGCACCGGTCGGCATTGAATTTCTTGGCGATGTCATAGTCCGACTGCCCTGGGTTTGCCTTGATCGTTCTCAACACCTTCAAATGCAGTTTCCGATCCTTAGTTCCACTATGACGCTTGGTATGAACCTGCCGATCGATAGTATGCATCTCACGGAAACGTTTGAGAACGCTGCACACGGTCGATTTCGCGATTTTTGAACCTGACCACGTCGGATTTTTGACGTGGGTGTCCAAAATTAATTTTCGTTTCGCGGCTTCCATCACGTGTAACTTTTTTGAAACAAAACCAATGGTAATGAAATTTTCAGCACTGAAAGAGGAAACATTCCAAAACAAAGTGCTGTCAAAACATTCTAGATCCGACCACTAGGAGCGCTGTGGTATAATATACAGTGCGTCCAGATTTAAGATGAACTATGCTTTAATTCGATTAATTGCACGATTGCCGGACTTAAATTCAAATAATAGCCTTCTAATATTTTGATGCTTCGAAAATTCTGAAAACATTGATGAACATTCGGAACTATTAGTAATCGAGATGCAAATTGCTGATTTGTAGAATCGAATGAATTTGGATTCTATCATCGAATCTGAGAGACTGAGAATAAATCCAGTTTATCACAGAAAACCGGCGGCAGCGTTATGACATTTTTTTGATTAAATTTTAAACATTCTGTTCTAACGGTGTAACCTACGATGCAAATCCAAATGCTTTTTTGTCGATTTGCTCGCGTATTGCACCCGATTTTATCTTCGATATTTAACTATTATCGAAGGATTCTACCGGCACGACTACCAATCTCTCACTAGATCCTGGACAAAGGTGAATCGAAATATGCGTTCTGTGATACCTGCCGTAACATTCAACGATAATCCCTTCAGGAAGCACTTATATCTGGTAAGATCGAGCGCGCCAATCAGGCACAACATAGTTGCGACCGTTCCTGTCATTCGCGATGAAACTGTTTTCCCTCCCGCTGGCATTGCCAAAGGGTGGGAGGAACTGTTTTCCGCCCATTGCTGCTTTGCTACGGCTTCTTCTCTCTTATTGTTATTTCTGGTCGCTGTCTGTTTCGAAAGACACACGAATGCCATTACTTAATTTTGCTGTGACTCTGTTGTGTACGCCACCTCTCTGCCCCGTCAAAGCGAACAGCTTAACGCGATAATTGAATTAAGTTTCTCATGAACATTTCGCCATCCCAGTAATAAACGAGACAGTTTTGCGATGGGGTTTCCATCATGGCTGGCCTAGTGTTCTCTAATGTGTGTACCTATATTTACACATACACACCTTCTGTTCGCAGTAAAAGATTGCCGCTAGTGATAGCTGAGAGCACTGCTTGCTTGCTGCCTGTGCGCACTTGAGAAGCACGGTCATAGCTAGACTACGAATCAACACGACTCAACTAGCTATAAATACATATTTAAGGACTCTCTGTACAGTTTATCAGACTACACAGAAAACTTTCTTTTTGATTCTCATTTGTCATCGCGGAAGAATGTACTTTTTGATTGCGCCACGAATTTTCGGGCGGCGGCCTCTGTGTGATGGATGTACCGATTCGTTATATGTTCATCTTCTGTTGATGAAGGAAAAATCATGCCCTCAGACAATGAGACGTGTTACCAGAATTTACTTGACATTTGTTTTAGACAAAAAACGGGAATGGGTCACTGAAATAAGAATTATTATCCATTAAAATATATTATTAATATATTAGCACAACAATTATCATATCAACTGTCTCCGCTGCCCGGTCTGTTGAACAATGGAAGAACAGAAGGAATACTCTTACGCCTAAATGGCTACCGTGTAATTTATAATATTTAGAAACCATGCACTATTATAATCCGGCTCTGTTAAAGCCAACATGCTAATGAGTCTAAACAAATAAACAAATGGAAAAAAAAGGTTGGGTTATATCTATGATACAACCGCAAGGTTGACGTAGGACGACCGTTGGCTTAGTAAACACTTGTTTATATTGATTAAATTGTTGCTTGAATTGAACAATTTTTGAATTCAATTGAATTCAACATATTTGCTTTGTAAGTGAAGAGTTTGAACAGTTACCATGTAAGATCAATTCATACATTGTAATAGATTATGTTCTTCGTTACAAGTAAATTTGATGACCGTCCTTTTACGTTTGATATGATGCCAAGGACTACCAAAATATGTGAACGGAAGAATTGTAAAACGAATATTGTATTTTACATTTCCATCTGAAATTATTGCATCTCATATGTACGTACTATGTACTGAAACTGAAGTGAATGGTTCTAAATTCACCTTACGCAAACCGAATTTTGTACGTAATCGGTGCAATTTCTACAACATAAGTCAACACGGCCTGAAAACCGACGTGATGATTTTTATCTAGGATTTGAAGTTGCGGATAAAATCGCACTGTGGTGTTCGACGTCTTCCATTCACAACACACTATGGACCCTCCAGAATGGTTTTGATCCCAAACTTCTGTGTGTGATAAAAGCATTGAAAGTGTGACTGCACCCTGCTCACTGACTGGAGCGAGACTACATACTAAAAATCGCAAATTCTCGTGGCAATAATTTGCAAATGGGTGGAGCTTAAATTGCAATATTTTATTTTATTCTTCAGTGGCCGTCAGGGGGTCCCCGGAGTAGGATTGGGTGATCTTGGATCGATATATAGAAGATCGATTTTTTTCTTGCCGATTTTCGATTTTTTGTATCGATTCATTATACCCCGAAAAATCGTGAAAATCATTTTTTTAATTTTCGATCTTTCCGATCTTTTTCGTAGAATTTTTTTTTTGTAAATTTGTTTTTCAGTGAACATTGATTTTAATTTCACCAAAAACCTATTTGGCCTGACAAATTTCATAAACATTGGGTTCCTTTCAAGGTTGTCAAATTAGTGCTCCTAAAGTTAGGAGAACATAACTAACATGCCGGGTGTTCGGGTTCGATTCCCGTTCTGGTCGGGGGAATTTTTCGTCAAATAAATTTCCTCCGACTTGCACTGTGATCACGCGTATTCTAGAGCTTGCCACTCAGAATGCATTCAAGGCGTGTTATTTGGCATAGAAATCTCAACTAAGTACTAATAAAAATGACGCAAGTAATACTACGTTGAGACGGCGAAGTTCCTCTAGGAACGTTAGTGCCATTGAAGAAGAAGAAAGTTAGGAGAAGCAGTTTTGTAAATTTGGTCATTACAAAACAAGTGGTCACAAGTTATATTTATGGTGACATCAGGTCCAGCGGAAGCATTCTTTTCTAGAACTGGGACTACTGCCAAGATTTCGACAGAATCCCAGGCAGGATTTCTTGCTTCCAATTTTCATCAGTTTGAGCTTTAAATGAACTGAAAAATAGTATTGTAGAGCACACAAGAAAATTGCTCAGGATATTTCCTATTAATTCGTGTATTTAGAATTAAAATCCATCGTTAAATTAAAGAGGTATTAACGTTCAAAAACTGAACACTTTTTTACATCGAAATATTGAAATAGACCTATATTGAAAGGTTAGACGTAGTCCTACGTCAAAAAAAAATTCGAGTTGACACTAAACCTCGACGTTTTATGCCATTTTAAGCGCATTTGGCATCATTTTTTTTCTAAAACCCCAATTTTCTTTACTCCCCCCTTTGGTGATTTTTCGATTTTCAAAAAACTCAAAGTTTGACCGCTTTGCGCCACTCTCCCTTAAGTCCGATTGAGCTGATATTTTGCATAGGGTGTTTTTTTCGAGGTGGTGAACATTTTTTATGGGGCAAATTTTTGAAATTTGAGATGACCATTTTCATTGGCCCCCTAATAAACATACATCCTTTTTCATGAATGTGGATGACAGCTCGCCTTTTCCCTCAAAATGTGGAGTGAAACTGATAAGATAATCATGCTCGCACTACTCGAGAACTTTTAAATACTAATTTCCATTTTGATTGAGTCAACAGTTTTTGAGCTTCTTCCGGGCATATAAAGAAACATTCAGATTTGTATATGACAGCCCCTTCTTCCTTGCCTAATGTTCGCCGTATCGGGTAATACAAATGTTTATATCGATACGTTCAAAATTTTACATGTCAGGACGGACATTTCACTTTCTATACACTCAATTCTGTGAAATTTTCTGAAAAAAATTCTGTATAAATGTATTTTTGGCAAAAAAAAACTGTATTAAGAAACTAACGGAAAAGATGAAGAAAAAGGTTTATTTTCATTTTGAATTTATTTTTCTTATTTATCGTTTGTTAAAGTCGTATCAATACAACAAAATAAATCATAAAAAGGTTTTCTCATAATAAACTGTATGATATTTCTACATGGTTTTGTTGAACTTTGCCTTCAAATTTTCCGTCAATTTCATCTCTGACGCTCCTCCTTGAGCCGATACATAGTTCTTCGCCTTCAAAATAGAGTCCATCATTGTGGGAGCCAACCGATTTTTGAACTTCGTTTTGTTGGCATTGTAAAGCGAAAATATTCACTCAACACACGCTGATGAATGTTAAATTATCAAAAAGTGTCCCACCAACGACTTTACCGGAGTTGAGAGGTGAGGTGACATTTCATATGGTTCAACATTTTCATAAATCAAGGTATCTTCATGACTCAAAAAAAAGATCATTAGTAAGAAGGTAGATAGAGATAATGTACTGTAATTAATTCAATATTTAAATTCTATATTTAAAAAAAAATCTTTTAATTCGGTATCATTGATGAAAATCTGTAATTCTGTATCTGAAATTTGGCGAAAAAATTGTAAAATACAGAATATTCTGTATGTGTCAACAATGCACTCAACAATTAGAGTAGCAAAGTAGCTTTTGAAAGACTTCAATTTCTTGCCACATAAAAATAAGCATAAAACATATTGCTAGTTTTGAAATCTCTCAGTTTCATTTTTTTCTCGAAATTTATTAAACCGAAATCTCTAGCATTAGGGATGATCTTTACTCGGCCATGGGAGCCACTTATTTCCACGCGGTCATACGATCGAAATCAGCGTATTTGTTTCTTAGCAAAAAACACATGGGTCTACAATGTTGTTCGAAATCGACTGTTGTTACTGGTATCCCCGAAACCTTTTCAAATGCCAGGTATCTGGGAAACCACGAATCTCAGATCTACTGAGATTCCACCGCAATGTTTCGTTGCAGAAAATAATGATCCCCGCCATTCGTGCATCGACCTTTATCAACTTGGTGTGTCCGTTGGGAAATAATTCACATTCTCTCAACTGGATCCCGCTGCTGCAAATATCATCTGTCCTTCTGGCGACAGACAGACAAAACACGGTTGGTCCCAAAATCATGCGATGTGATCTTTTGAACAATTTCCTGACAGCTGAACGCGACTGAAACGCCGCACGCATAAGACGGCTAGTTTCATTTGTTTGTATTCTACATTAGTTTGCGTTGTCACACAGTCAGTCAGTCGTCAGTGAGTAGTTTGGTTGATGGCAGCGAAGTAAAATTCTAATTGGATCGAGTGAAATTTTAATTCGCCCTTACACCCATTTGGTGTCCCTAGGCGAGGCGCCGATAGAATTGCTACTGTTGCTGATGGTGGTGGAGGTAGACAACTTTCTCAGCTCACATATGTAGGAGCAGCTTGGTTTGTGAAACGAAAAGAACACTAAAAATGCTAATATGGCACGTCCGCAACGTCAGAACTAATTAGTTCCGTGGAATTCAAATTTTGCAATATCGCTTACGACGACGGTGTTGTAGCATTGTCCTCACACCAAGTGTTTTGCACCGACGAAAACGCTCTTGAAAATGTCATCCAAACTTTGCGCGCCAGAATTTCGCCTCGGATTCTTCGCGTTGAAGAGAGAGAACTTATGTCGCTATTTCGCGTACCAACACTTGAGGAAAGTTTTCGACTAGCCAAATCTGCTGCGAGTGCATTGCGTTCGGAAAAACAAAGTTCACATTCTATTGAGAAACTCATTTGAAACAGTAAGAAGTTAGCTGTGATGAAAGTTTCTGTTTTGGTAGATGGTAGATGAAAATTGAACTCAATTAAGTCGAGGCAATAATTGCTTCCATGTTGCATATTTTCGTATACTTTTGTTGTAAACTTTAAGGGTAAAAATATTGTGAACTCGTTGCACTTTATTCTCAATTTCTGATATGCGAGAATTCGCCGAAAGCCGAAAATTTCCCTGTTCCGCAGCAGCACAGTAGAGTACTAATTGAGAAAGTTCATAAAAAGTATCGCGCAAAGTCCTATTTTGATTGACAATTTTTATAAATTTATTCATCCATCACGACTAGTTGATTTTTAGACCTAGAACTTGCCTTAAGTGCTTATAAATTTAATTTTGGTGTGATTTTTTTTTAAATATTAAATGTGAAGAAATAAATTCTTCATTTTCACGTAATCCTCAAGAATTTATCTGAAATTATTGGAAAGATCCGATTTAGGCCAAATGTGTACCGTTTCGTTATAGAAATGGTTGAAAATATTGCTGTAATGACTGAAGATGAAATGGATATCCGTTAACTATCCGGTATCCGGCCAAACCGGCCAATATTTGCTAACCGGCCAGATACCGGATAGTGAACTACCATTCAGCCGGATACCGGATATTAGAAAAAAATCAATAATTGCTCATTAAAACAAAATAAATCACTTTTTTTTTCGAAATTAAATCATAACATTAGTTCATTAACACTATGAATTTTATTACAAATCTTGTAACCGACCGTTTACGCTTTGCTTTGTACACAAGGCCACCTTCAGAGAACGATCTTTCACTATAAACGCTACTGCAAGGAGCTGAACGATAAACTCTAGCAAACTTTGTCAATTGGGAGTACTATTTAGAGTTTGATCACCACCGAGCTTAAGGAACGTGATTGCGATCGATTCGAAATGTTTAGCATAGCATTAGATTTTGTTAGTAACGGGACGCTGACTATCATTTTCGTTTGCCACTTCGCTGCAACAGTCTTTAAAGGTGTTCTAAGCTTCGCGTGTAAGATTGAATTTTCCTATTTTTTGCTTCTTTAATATGATTTGTAATGAAGTAAGTGTACTCTCCCTAAGGTTATCATCCCTGAAGACAGTTCCGAGTTCTGTAACCTTGAATGGAAATAATTGATTAATATACTTTGCTTATTTGAATGCATAGTACTTACACTTTCTCGACTAGTATTAAAATTATCTCAATATAACCACAAAAATTTCATCTTTGTAACCTTTTCTGTTATTAAATCCTTAAAAGAGAAAAAAAAATCCTGTTCAAAAGTTCTTTCAAAAACCTTGTAACTCTATTAACAGGCTATTTTGAGTATAAATAATATTTGTAATACTGTCATGTTGTATTACTACCAGTGATCTTTCAAACATTTGTTGAAAGGGATTATGTATCTTCGCCACTAAAGTTGCTGTTATTTTGATGATTTTATTAGAATTCTTCAACATAAAAAGGAAGCAGTATTTTTGACTAGGGAGGTGCAAAGTGTATTTAAAAAAAATAGTGGCTTATGTCCAAGACAAGACCGTCCTGTTGACGCAGGACTGTTCTTCAGTTTTCGACCGAAGAACACAATTCTCAACGCTGAAAATTACCTTACTTCTGACGTGTAAACAACAATTAAAATCTCGAAAATCGAATGCACGATTGAAGAAAATCACAAATAAGTCATTAACGATCTATCAGTCAACCAGCTAGCGACCGGATGGCAGCAAGGCTCTCCAAAAGGTATTTCTCAAGGCGTTGTTCTTGAGTTCAGTTGAGCCGTTTGCGATGTTTTGTAAACACAGCTGAAGATAGTTGATTCATGATTCATTCTTGTTCTTGCAAGAACAAAACACGCATTCAGAACAATACACGTAACGCACTCAGTATGCATCGCGACAATCTTCTCGTAAAAATGTTCAACAGAAAACTTTCACTGACAGTCAACGACATACATCAACAAGTCATGACTAAAATGGGCTTTCAAGCAGGTACTCATACTTAGAGATTTTTGTGGCTCTAATAGTTTGGATTAGAAACAGTTCTGAGCTGTCGAAACAAGTTTTTGGACCAATAAGTAACCATCTCATACTCATACATCTGTTATCATTCGAATGAAGTGATATGTGCGCTATCTATCTTTCATTGTTCCTTAGAATCGAGCAAAACCGCTGTGTGTGACATGAGCATTGAGAAAGACTGCTGTCTGACAGCTGAAGCAAGATGACTTGAATGATGATGTTGATGATGTTTTGAATTATAGAAGCTTAAAATTCATCAGTTAATTCGCCTCTAATTTTGAAAACGAGCGATTTGGAAAAGTAAACGAATCACTCCGCCTTGAGAAAGATCATTTCGAAAGCCTCGCTGCCGTCTGATCACAAGATGACTGATGGATTGTGATGAATGGATGAATTGGATGTAATTTGAAATCGCGAATGGCTTGTTTATGAATAGAATACAGCGGAGACTTGATTCCAATATTTTCTCTACGCACATTGTCCGTAGCACGAATGCTGCACTTGCATTGCGAGTGAGCGCACCTGTGTTATTTAAATTTGTACCTCGGCTACGGGAACGCGATAGGAAAATGTATTTTCCTTCAATTTTCGTTAATTTCAATCATAACCGTAATGTATAACGTACCGAAAAAACAATAGAGAATTACCGAATCTTTTGGAATGCAAACCATCAAAATCCGTTCAGAGCTAAAATAATCATTAATCATTAATATTGTTGTGATCTGATTTAATATATTTAATAGATAATTAATCTTCTAATACTCATTAACTAGACTGAACAATTTCTTAAGTTTTCAAGATTGTTAGATATAACGAATTTCATGCCAACTCATCTTAGGAGTTGGCAGCACCATCTCAGCAATGTACTGGAAAAAAGGTAATGAAGATGGTGGTTTTTCGAGCGACATAGCATGCGCTGCCATAACTATTTCTCAAATAGTGACGTCAGTCGTTGTGTTTATATTCGATTGCCTACACAAATCCATGTGATAATGCTATTTTCAGTATGTGTTTTATCAATGAAAAACATACGTTTCATTGAAGCTTCCGCTGATTATGAATATAATGTGACAGCATGCAGTGGATATTTGTGAAATTACGTTGAAAAATGCGAATAAAAGTGATATTTCAGCAAAACATTTTCACTCCCCCACGGCCATAGAAACGAACGAACTTTCATTAGTTTTACCATACTATATTGATATTATTATGGCTCTCAGTGTCAGTGTGTGTGATGTGGGAAAATAGTGTTTAATTAAGCAGCATTTCACTGGAAATGTTAATGGTTCCGAGGACTAAGAATACAACTGCTCTCTGGACCTTTTTACCATATAAATAATGGAAATAAGTAACAATAGTATTGCCATCTGTTAAAAAACAAACCGTTGCAAGATTTCATGAGAAATTGAGCTCAAATCATCATGAAACCGTGGGTATTATGACCATTGTTTTGTTTCTTTCATATACATTTCATAGAGAACGCAAATAATTACGACACGAAACTTTGCATGCGAATACAAGTATACTCCGCCTACTGCTTCACCTCGATATGTACCTCATTGCCATCTCAGATAGTAGTGAAACGTTATGGGTGTAAAGACATGGGTCATTTAAGCAACTTTGCATACTTGAAATTTGGAAAAACAATTAGATTACTTTTTGAAAAAAAGCCAATTTATTTTTCTTTATTTTTTACAAAAATTTATAACTTAAAAACTACGATACCTACAGAATTCTTGTCAAAGGATGAAATGTAGGAAATTGTTTAAATTTTCGCAAAATACATATTACCAACAAATTTCGCTGACAAAAAAGTTATTTCAAAAATAAAAATTCATTTTTCTCAAAAACGTTTTTTTAATTCCCAAAAAATATATATATGAATAGCCCTTAAAATTTCCAACAAGTCGTCCATACATCGGAAGATGGGCACTTAAACAGGGAAAAAGTTTTTCGAACAACAACTTTTTCATGTTTTCTTTGAGAAAATACAACTTATCCTAATTTTATTTTAAGTCAAGATTGCGATATAGTGTATTCGACAAAGGTTTAGATCTTGTTAAAATATAAACTTTTGTCGAATACATCAACTTCCTATCTTTCATAGTTTTTAGAATATATGTCATTTTTGTATGAAGACTCCTGAAAAAAATAATGTTTTGCTCGTAACATTTTTGTGTGTAAATTCTCACGTTTGACATGTTCTTGACATATTTCTAAAGTTAGTAGAGCATTTAAAATGCGATAATTTATACAAAAAAGTGTTTCGAATTGAACATTAATAGCATTTTTTCAAAGAAAAATATGAAAAAGTTGTTGTTCGAAAAACTCTTTCCATGTAAATGTGCCCATCGTTCGATGTATGGAAAACTTGTTGGAAATTTTAAGGGCTATTTATATATATTTCTTTCAGAATTTTAAAAGCATATGTTTTCGAGAAAAAATGAATTTTAGTTTTCAAAATATTTTTTTTTCATTTATTTCCAAAAAAATTTCTTGATAATTTTTAATGAAAACCAAAATAATTTCCTACTTTTCATTTCTTTGATTTACATGGGCAAAGTTTTTCGAACAACAACTTTTTTTCTTTGAAAAAATACTATTTGATTCGTAACATTTTTATGCATAAATTATCGCAATTTACATGCTCTGCTAACTTTTCTCTATTTAGAAAAAAAGCCAAAAACATGTCAAACGTGAGAATTTACACACAAAAATGTTACGAGCAAAACATTTTTTTTCAGGGGTCTTCATACAAAAATGACTTATATTCCAAAAACTATAACAGATAGAAAGAATTTTTTCGGAAGTTCGGAATCGGTCCTCTATGCATAAAACAATGCGAACACGGTTGACCCGTGTGACTGCCACAGGAAACACGATTCTAAGGGACGAAATTGGAAGCTACAAGAGTTGAAATGTAACAGTATGAGTTTCAATTGAGCAGTCAACGAGACGGTCTATGCACAATTGTTGGAAAAGCTCTCTGCCACATCACTGAGCAATTGTTTTCAAACTTTGTATGGAGAAAAACCACTGTGTGTGACATCAGCATTAGGAGAGACTACAAACTGCATGCTACTTGAAGCGAGACTATTATTAGAAATCGTGAATTGTTTATTTATGCCTAATAAGTTGTAAACGGGCGGGGATAATTTGCGATACCTCCCATTTTTGTTGATTCAAACAACTTATGGATTAAGGATGTGTAATATTTAACATACCAAACAATTCTCAGAGAATTTCCTATTCGATTGGTATGCAAATCATCAACTTCCGTTGGCAGCAGAAATTGATTTCAATTTATCAACGTTAATACTCTTTCACAAAAAAGTCACATGTTTTTTGATTTGGCTCCCTTACTGAAGGACCAAGTTTTGACGTAGGGCTAGTTGATTCAGGGGAAATACAGGAGGCTAAACTTATCAAAACTGTGGAAAATTTTCGTGATATTGCGTTGGAATACATTGAAAAATCGAAGGCTAGTCTAGGAGAAACATATCAGCTATATATTAAAGTCCATTCGGAATTGTCAGCGATTCAAAGCGGCATTAGTAAGAAAAACTTCCTGTTTATATAAATTACTGGAATTATAAATAATGAGACAGCAAAGTTGAAATACGGAAATCAAATTTGTGGAATTTGTTGAATTGGTTAAGCTTACCGATTACATTTTATGTTTGGTTGGTAGCAGCGTATCAATTAAAAGATTTTAATACGATGATCAATATTTGGACAAAAGAAAAATCACGACATGAACACTATGATAATTAAAGGATATTTATTCTATAAGGAAAATTTAGTCGTAGTTCATCATTTTTATGGAAACATGTGTTTATTACTCATGCAGTTTCTCCCAATTCCGTATTCGCAATTAAAGAGCCGAATATCCGGCAATCCGGCTTCGAAGCTTGCCGGATATCCGGTATCCGATCAAACTACTATCCGTTTCATCACTAGTAATAACCAAGGTAATAATCATTTTAAAAAATCGAGTCTCCATATTAACACATTGCGGACTGCTTACGAGTTTTCTCGTGTTTCGCGTTCCGTCTATTACGGATGGATCACGAAATAAACCGTGTTTTCTACACTTGATGGTTACATCCTCGGTCTGCCAAGAATCTAACAAGGCCTTCCAATGGCCTTGGTCATCTCATTCATTTCATTCATTTCATTCATTTCATTCATTTCATTCATTTCATTCATTTCATTCATTTCATTCATTTCATTCATTTCATTCATTTCATTCATTTCATTCATTTCATTCATTTCATTCATTTCATTCATTTCATTCATTTCATTCATTTCATTCATTTCATTCATTTCATTCATTTCATTCATTTCATTCATTTCATTCATTTCATTCATTTCATTCATTTCATTCATTTCATTCATTTCATTCATTTCATTCATTTCATTCATTTCATTCATTTCATTCATTTCATTCATTTCATTCATTTCATTCATTTCATTCATTTCATTCATTTCATTCATTTCATTCATTTCATTCATTTCATTCATATTTTTAGTGTCCGAAGTTCTGAACATTTAAAAAAACGAGTCTCCATATTAACACATTGCGGACAGCTCTCGAGTTTTCTCGTGTTTCGCGTTCCGTCTATTACGGATGGATCACGAAATAAACCGTGTTTTCTACACTTGATGGTTAACTCTTTGGTCTGCCAAGAAGGAAAAGATCTCATTCGTGGAATCCGAACAAATGAAGCTTACAAGTTTGCCCAAAAACGTGCGGTCCTTAATGTGTTAATACACACACTTAAACATACGACCTCACACAAAAAAAACACCGTTTTTAAGCCATTGAAAAGGCACTTTGAACATGGTAAGGTTATCGTTAAAACCCATCAAAACAGTGAAAATAGTTAATTCGACAATTAGTCCAAAAGAAACTAAGAAGCCCTAATTCGCATGCAATTTCCCGACCTATTCCGACTTACAATCGACACCATTGCGAAAACAATCAGAACTTCGCATCGTGCATCATCTTATCCAAGCGAAAATAGAAAACAAAGCTAGTTTTGCTGCGGCAAACCATACAATGTATTGATACAGGGTGGGCCATTTAAAGTGGAAGCATCTGGCAACCCCATAACTTTTGACAGAGATGTCAGATTAACAAATGTCATACCGCGTTGGAAGCGTCATTTCAGTACAATTTTAACCATGGAACAATACACACCTAAACAACGCGCTGAAATTGTTCAGCTGTACATTCAAAATAACTTCTCAATTGTGTTAACTAAACGTGCGTGGAAAAATAAAAAATGGGTGGGCTATATCTATGATATAACCGCAAGGTTGACGTGGGACTACCTTAGTTTAGCAATCATTTGTTTGTATTGAATAAATTTTTGTTTGAAATTTCCGAATTCAATTAAATTCAATATATTTGCTTTGTGAGTAGAAAGATTGTTTAATTCAGTCGGAACAAAAATGCCCCCGATTTGCATGTATTTGCAATGCCAATTTCCCCAGACACCTTGGCTCCGAAGTCTGTATTGGGGAAACACATTTCAGCCGGAACAAAAATGCCACCGACTTACATGAATTTACAATGCCAACTTCCTTACGCTTCATGGATTTGAAGTCGGTGTTAGAGAAACACATTTCAATCGGAACAAAAATACCCCCAACCTGCATGAATTTGCAATGCCAATTTCCCTACGCTCCATGGATTTGAAGTCTGTGTTAGGGAAACACAGTTCAGTCGGAACAAAAATACCTCCGACCTTCATGTATTTGCAATGCCGATTTCTCTAATGATGCTTGGTTTTGAAGTCTGTGTTAGGGAACACATTTCGGTGAGAACAAAAGTCCCCATACTCTCATCTATTTGCAATACCGATTTCCCCAAGGCTGCTCGGTTTTGATGGCTGTGTTGGGGAAACCGTAAATCGGGCCAATCAAAACGAGGTAGTTAGGGCGTTTAGATAACTCTTAACATTTTACAGTTATTTAATTGTTTATCTAATGAAAAATTGCATTTTATTAATTACGATAGAAGCGTAGAAATATTCCGTATCAATTGATGCAAACATCTTTCCGATCCAGTAAGAAATGTTCGAGTTATAAGCATTTGGAATCTTTCATTTTTTCCTGCATGTTCTGTGTTTCTGTTTTCATTTTACCCCCCATATACTCCGGTTAGACGTAGTCCCACGTCAAAATAAAGTTAAAACATCGCCTGGAGACAACACTATACGTCGATTATATGCCAAATTTATATCGTCTGGTAGTGTTGGTAATGCCAGTCATCTGTCCAGACAACGACCAAGACGTTTCAACGAGAATATTGATGCCGTTCGAGCCAGTGTTGCAGAGACTCCATCGACATCAGGTCGCCATCGTTCGCAAGAGTTAGGCATCGCTCGAACCACTCTCCGACGCATAATTCGTGTTGATTTCAAAATGTTTCCGTATAAACGGCGCTACATGCCACACAGCGGCTGCCACGACCAAATTATTGCGCGAAATGTTCCCCGGAAGATTAATATCGAAAAACGGCGATTATGACTGGCCACCGAGATCACCTGATTTGACGCCTCCTGACTTTTTTTTATGGAGATATTTAAAATCCAAGGTTTACACTGGTAAACCAAGGACCCTGGCTGCGCTGAAAGACAATATCCGACAAGAAATTGCTGCCATATCGGCCGAAACATTGGGCAAAGTGATGGAAAATGTCGAAAAAAGGGCACATTTTGCGGTCAAGGCCAGAGGCGGTCATTTACGAGATATCATAATCAAAAAGTAGTTAGAACAAATCTCCTGGGACCAAAATAAATGAATTTAAAAAAAAAATTTAAAATTCCACTTCTTTACTTTGCTATTGCAAAAACAAATCCTTCCACTTTATATGGCCCACCCTGTACTTTGGTTTATTTCCATATGTTCAATTTTTTTTCAATTGCTCGTGAAGTAATTTACCCGGAAAATAAATTAGTTGACTTGCAAAAACTAACTCTTTCTAAAAATTTGGCGGTTCTGAAAAGAACCTTCGGTGTTGTAATTCGCTTTTGCGTTGCTTAGCTTAGGTGCTGTCGATGGGATTGCTGGATGATGGCTTTTGCGCTGGAAGTGGTGTAGCTGGATTGTTTTTTTCATTCTAATGAGTGTTAATTTTATTTCTAAATAACTTCTCAATTCTTTCTCACTTCATTTTGACCTCTTTTTCTTGGTTAGTTTTATTGAGACTTTGTCCCTAAACGTTCATTCGACGGTTCAATAACTACGGATGTAATGGGAAATACTAAATTTATTTAATATCAAAGTTTTTTTTTGAGTTTTTCATGTTTCAATTTTACTAGAAGACCAAAATTACCTCTACAAAACTCCCAAACATTTAATTCCCGAAGACATTAATATACAAATAATGCTATACAGCTATACTTCCCGCAGAATGGCAATAGAAAATCCGAAATCGGTTGTAGTGGAAGTCTTCAAATTTGTTGCACTTTCACGCCCCTTTTAACTCGTATACAATGCAGGAATTCGCGAAAATTGAATGATCGATGGCAAAAAATCATCCATAAGCCTAAAACAACCCTAAATTCACACAATCTCTCCAACGGTAAACATTTATGAAAGCCAATTTGTTTTTATTATTTCGTAAGGGCTCTTGGCTGCTGCTGCTGCTGATGATGGTATTGTAATTTGAGGAGCAAAAATTTGGCCAATCAAAACCAAGGGATTTAGCGCGGTTAAATAATGCTTGATATCTTAGAGTTATTCTATTGTTTTGAGATAAACATATTATTTTATATTATTCATATATTATGATAGATGCGTAGAAATATTTCCAATCAATTGATGCAAACATCTTTGCGGTCTATTAAGAAATGGTAGAGTTATGAGCATTAAGAATATTGCATTATTTCCAAAATGTTCAGTGTTTAGGTTTACATTTTACCCTCCATATCTTCCTCCATATAATATATATCCATATAATTTCGTTTTATTGCAATCGATTGTTAGGGGGTGTCCAAATCAATAAATGTAAAACTTTCTTAAGGCTTATCGGGCAATGATCGAGCAATAAGTGCTCAAAATTGGACAATTACCGTAACGAGAGCGATATTTAGATTTCCAAAACTTTTGTGAAAGACGTAATCCTACGGCAAAAATCGAAGGAAGAGGAATTGAACCCGAAACTCCCACCTCATTGACATCCGTAACTAATCGCTGATAGTTCGCCCTATCTCGTGCCCAATATGTCCAAAATGTCTCAATTGTTCAATGAAAATGTATATAAAACATACATATCGTGTAGGACATCTCTATTTTGCCCTCGATAGTCACATTCTGATGACCTACCAAGCTATTCCTGTCCAATTTTACGGTCTCCTCTCCACTTGACGTCCATGAAGAATCTGGTCAGTTTGCACAATCACTCGGAGCTTTCCCAACATCATCCGGACCGCCATCAGCATCAACTATTTTAGTGTTATTGTCGTTTTCATTCTCGATTTATACTAGACGACACAAATGGCGATGGAAAAGATTTGTGTGTCGCCTACACATACACACACAAACAGCAATGGAGAGAAACCACAGCTAGAAAAAGGGGAAGGTTGTACGGGAGATGTCCCATCAACATATTGGCTAACCATATTGCCCAAAGGATGCGATAATGACTGTGTTCCAGCACCTACCCTTCGCCCTCCTGGCCCACTCGAGCGGTTGACGAAGGAAAAAAACAGGAAGTGGGTTATATCTATGGTATAACCGCAAGGGTGACGTAGGACTATCGTTGATTTAGAGATAATTTTTTTGAAGTTGAATCTCAATCCATTCTGAATGAATGAATAAATGAATATTTGGGGGACTTCGAAAACGAGAGCGTTACGTTGGAGGCACAAGGTTTTATGCACCCAATATAGGGTACGAAAAACCTTGTTCTGAAGAATAATCTTCAGAAGCTAACCTGCTAACTGTACTTGATTGACAAATCACAAACCCAAATGTATTATATGGATATTTTATGGATAGAAAACATTAAAATAAACTCTTTCGCTTGAATGTAATTTTCAATTCCAAGGGGAACTGGCAGATTATTTTCCAGCAACCATTAGATGTTTCCACATTTTCCTCGATACTGGAAGCCCACCAGTGGTTAATACTAATTCGATAACCACCTGTTAATAGCACTTGATTGAAACATATTTGGTCACAGTGTTACATGGATAGAAAACATTCAAATAAACTCTTTCACATGAATGTATTTTTAAATTCCCAGAGGAACTGGCAGATTATTTTCCAGAAATGATTAGATCTTTCCGGAACTTTCTCGATGCTGAATGGCATCCAAACGGAAAGAATTCTGCGCGTGTATGTGTCGATCCTTCGCCGTCCACCTCCTCCAGCACGTTAGGCAACGATGTTGTCTTGTCGATGTCATCACGAAAAATGAATGTGTCTCACCACCAGAATATCGCTTAAGTATGCTTTTTGTGTGTGATTGAATCGAGAGAAGGTGTGGTTTACGATGGCAATTTGGAAGGCAAACTAGAGGGGAATGAACTCTCTGAGCTCGGAACTTTCGGCGACTGAGCAATAATCGATTGCGGGCGCATACAATATTGGATACGCAAATATCCTACTGATGGGGAAGAATAATCTTCAGAAGCTATCCTGTTAATTGCGATTGATTGAAAAATCACAAAACCAAATGTATTTGGTCACAGTGTTACATGGATAGAAAACATTCGAATAAACTCTTTCACATGAATGTATTTTTAAATTCCCAGAGGAACTGGCAGATTATTTTCAGTAACGATTAGATATTTCCACATTTTCCTCGATACTGGAAGCCCACCAGTGGTTAAAACTAATTCGATAACCACCTGTTAATAGCACTTGATTGAAACATATTTGGTCACAGTGTTACATGGATAGAAAACATTCAAATAAACTTTTTCACATGAATGTATTTTTAAATTCCCAGAGGAACTGGCAGTTTATTTTCCAGAAATGATTAGATCTTTCCGGAATTTTCTCGATGCTGAATGGCATCCAAACGAAGAATTCCGCGCGTGTATGTGTGTGTGTGGCGGCTGCTCCGAACTCTTCCCGGGGAACCGTTTGTGGCATCACTCTCCTCCTGATGGATTCTCTTCTGGCCTAAGGTGCCCAAACAGGCTCTTGGTGGCACCGTGGCTCGGTGTTTTGAAAGCAATTTTAAGACTATTGAAATAAGTTTTTGGATCAAAAAGTAACATGTTTAGAACGCGTAGACATTTTATCTTTCGAATGAAGTGTTTATCATACCATTTCGTTCAGTTGTTTAGGAGCTATTAACGCTCAAAATCTCGGTCTCCGGCGTAACGCTTTCGTTTTCGAAACTTTGATTTTACACCCCGGTATAGAAATGAAAGACGTAGTCCTACGTCAAAACACGGAAGAGGATGATAACACATGTGAGGTTAAACACCGGTTGCCACATCAGATACAATATTTTGTCAGTCTGTGTTTGTGGCGGAGAATGCTGCTGCTCTGCTCTCAGCTATCAACTATTAGGTGAGGGGAACAAGCACACAAACCGCTTGATGTCAGAGACCGAACCAAATCGGAACAGGACTTTATGCTATGCTGAATCGAATGAATGTTATCCAAACTGCGAAGGATGGAACTTCTTTAATTAACTTTTTTTTTTGGTTTTCACTCCGATACCGTTCTGTATACTGAGCGTGATAGACCAACATTCCGGATCTAATACCGGCAGTAAAGCTTAGGAAAATTTCAATTCCTGAGATCAACTCTTATTGGTTGCATTTGATTCGATTGTTCCTTGCATTGCCTGGACAACTTTAGAAGAAAATTGGAAATCTCTTCTCAATTTTTCAGGAACTCCACACATCTATTTTACCCCCCCTCCCCCAATCCCAAAGAGAGAGAGAGAGAGAGAGAGAAAGACTAAAGTACCCATAATTCCCATTTTACATTGGAGTCTTTGCATAAGCTTCTTTCGTTTCGTCACCGGAAAGCCACCACAAGCCACCGGAAAACTTCCCCCGGCAGCAAGCCGCACAGATAATGGAAAACATGAAGTTCTTTGCTATCGGTGGTGGTGAGGGAATAGCAGATACAAAAATTGGGCTCTATTCATATCTCGGTTGAACTCCTCTTACAGATGGGAGAACCATGCGACAACATGGTAGAGGATATCTAATGGGAAATGATGCCAAATCAGAGTACAGGAGGAGGAAAGGAACTATTTCCATTGTTTTGAGAATATTTGTGCCATCTCTATCCCAGGGATGTGCGACCGTAGATTTGTGAGAAATTGGTCTCTACAATGTTCGGACTAGACTCGACTAACCGAACTTGTTGATATGGCAAATTGAAAAACATTTCCGAAGATCTACTGTGCGCTTTGTACGCAGGTCATTCTAAGAAATTTTCAGAAGTAAATCAGTCAGATTCACACCTAAGCACGGTGGTGACCAAAACTCTTTCCGAAAGACTGGAGAACAACAAAGGAAAACCAATTATTCTGGATTAATATGCGGTCAGGGAAGACAAATTTGTGCTGACAGTTTTCTTTCCAATGTTTGGAACGGTAATGAAGCAAAATTTATTCTCCCTACCTAAGTTCGTCGATGAAGAACTAGCCAATACTCACCCACCAGTCCGCAAGGATCGCCTTCCCCGCCCTTGATTGCTAACCGCACTGCCCCAGAGCCCCAACAATTGACGTCTGTGGCTTGGGACAGAGCGGAAAGTCGAGAGAAGTGCTGCTGCTGTTTCTGACATAGGGCAAATTAGATCCATTCAAATTCCGGCTTTGATTCGGCTGAATCGCTGCCCCAGTTAGAAGTTTCGGTATGTAAAATGGTTGGTCAAAATGGAAGTGGACTTTAATTATAATGTTGATTACGACCCCTCGGATAGCATCTCAATTGCTGCTGCCGACCGAGTTTCGTGACCGTATGTTGACTCTAATGGTTCTGGAAACTAGTGAGAGTTTGGGGCCGGGGGTTTAAGCTTGAGCAACTTCACAAACCATGCTTGCACTGTGGTTAACAAAATCAGCGGTATTAGGAAGGAATCCAGATAATTTATTTTGTGTTGTGAACAACACGCAAATCTTATAGAAACAGTCAAAAGGTCAAGGTTAGACCAGTTAGGATCAACCTTATATTCTTCTTCTTTTTCTTAAATGGCATTAACGTTCCTAGAGGAACTTCGCCGTCTCAATGTAGTATTACTTGCGTCATTTTCATTAGTACTTAGTTGAGATTTCTTTGCCAAATAGCACCCCCTTGAATGCATTCTGAGTGGCAAGCTCTAGAATACGTGTGACCACAGCGCAGGTCGGAGGAAATTTCTTTCGATCTAGTCGCTTACACCCCTTTCCTATTCCCCTATTCCTATTTCCCCTCATTTTGTTTCGAAAATTTCCAACCATTTTCCAATTTTTCTCGAAATTTCCGTACTTCGAATGAACACAGGAATACGAATGGACAAAACTTTCGAACGTATCTGATTCGATCGAAATCAAGAATAAGGGTGAATGTTCGATCGGAAAGCCAAATGTGTTGTTAAGATTTGATCTTGGACACCGATATTGTTGAATTCGACGCCAATTTCACAATTCTCCGTTCATCCCGCGCCGACAGCTTTGATTGTTTAGCCTTTCGTTTGGTTGTTGCATACTTTCTCGGATTCTTCAAGAAGTTTCTTATCACCGAATCTAATCTACTGGGTCTACGGGAAATTTCGTGAAGAGGCACCTTTTCTCGTCGGTAGGCTACGACCATTCCCCTTTCTCTTTCACTTAGAACACTTCCTTTCGGCATTTTCAAGCAATACGATCGAGAAAATTTATTCAAATTCAAAAGTTTGCCTGCATTTGCTCACTGCGTTTATAAAAATGGGAGCTTCGAAAACAGATATATCGTGTTTCTGACAGATGCAACGAACACACTATCACTATTCAATGTGGAATATATATGATTCACTAATACTTACGCAGTGGCATATGGTACACATGCTGATTAAAGCGTAAACATTGTTATTTGCATAAAGTGGGGGTGCGTTTATAGAATGTGGGAATAGTGTATTCACAAATTTTTACTGTAGCTCAAAATGCAAAGGGAGAGAAAGATCTCCTTATCCCACTCAGATAACCGAAACCGCATCGGTTATCTGCCTGCCTGTTTGTTACATAAAATTCATAAAATTCATTCATCGAAGGATGGTGAGCTATTTAGGCGCGACTGATATAAGATACTCATTGTAGACGGTGCGATAGGTGAACACAGAAATGCCAGAATAAATGTATGGCTACTGATTTTCATGGATTTAAACCATTTATGGATTTGGGAAATTGCATTGTATAACATATCAAACGAATCCAACAAATATTCTATATGAGTGTTTTCATCAAACAAGGAATTTCATATTTCTATTGAACATCAAAATCATTTTGTGTTGTTTTTCAGCATGAAGTCCACAGAAAAATTTGAATGTTTTGGAAAAAAACATTTTCCAGGACATTAATTAATTGGAAAAGCATGACTAGAAATTTAACAACAGTATCTGCAGTATCGGGACTCAGTTAACAACGATCATCTACAAGCCAACCATGTCATACGCTTGGAATGTAGCCAAAGCCAATTCTTGTTTTAGCGCCAGTTCTGAAAAAAAAACAATCTTTCGGTTGGAACTGATGTCGCCATCCAGTTCAGTGGTCGTATGAGCCACTGGTTGCAGTACATCGCGCCTATCAGTAGCTACCGCTAGTTCTGATCTTGTCAGCATTTGTAACGGAAGTAAATCGTAGAATAATCAGACTGACTTTGTCAGCATTATGTTTATAAAATGATGGTGAGATCAAAAAGGTGTATACTGGAAAACAAATATGCAAAAAGTTTTTTAAAATCCAAATCGATCGAAAGGAAAAAACAGGAATTAGGTTATATCTGCGATATAACCGCAAGGTTTTGCGTCCGTGTTCGGGAACACGTATTCACCATAAATACAAGCGAGTAAAAAAGTATTTACAGCTTAGATATATCTGATATGATGATTTCCTAAGGCGTTTGATTTCAGTTCAGTCCAGCGGCAGAAAAGACATGGAATTGGGAGAGAAAAGCATAGTGCTTAGGCGAGCGAACGAAACTCCAGTCACGTTGCAATCACAACTCAATGGATTTCCGAGCGGACACCGGCTTATAGACAGATTTGTGGGCTTTCAATAGCCTATTTCCAAAACTATTTTATGCTATTGAAACAATGTTTTGGATCAATAAGTAACAAGCATATAACGCGTAAAATTCTATCTCTCGAATGAAATGGTTATCATACCATTTCGTTCAGCCGTCAAAGAGGTATTAACGCTCAAAATATTGTTTCTCCAATGTGAAAGACGTTGTACTTCGTCAAAAATCATATTTATCTTGATTGGTATCCCTCCTACATGTTATTCTGTGATATTTGAACTACTTCGAAACATTGAGAACTTTTTAAAAGCAGAAAATGTGAACAATAACTGAAAAATGCGAGTGAGTGATTTTTCGCCTCCTTCGTCTTCTTCTTGGCAATGGCCCAATATATCTCTATGGGGTGGGCTCGGGGCTGTTAGGAGGGTTGGGAACATTGGGACCACCTAAACATTGTGCTTGACATACCATCCATCGCATTTTCCCCATAATGGCTCCTCTTGCTCAGACGTCCCTTAAGAACTGAAGAGCAAACGTTAAAAACAAACACATGCAGATAACTGCAAAACGAGGAGCGTTCAAGTTTTTCAAATGCACGCTCAACATAAATACGTCAAATTGAACTTGACTAAAATTTTATCGTTCCACCCTTTATTTCATGATTTTATGACGGAAATACAAAATGAATTTTGACACGAATTGTGATGGGAAAAATAAGGAATAAAAAAACTTTGGTATTTATTACATTATAGCTGTGACTATTTTTGAAATATTTCAAAAGCGTACAATTTCTCATCAATTATGATGAAACTATATTTTGACGGACCTAGAATTAAACGATAAAACTACAAAAAAGGTATTCAACTGCGATTCGTATCATGAATTAGTTTATTTTGAATATCAATACAAATATCTACAGAATGCATAAATGTGATCCGCCTGACCATCATATATTCATTTTGACTTTTTCTCTGGGGCGAATAAATGATATCGACATTAGGTGACATTATTTCAAATAATGATTTTATACAGCCTTTGGAATATCATTGTTACGAATTGATAAATAACGTAACAACGGCGTTTCAAAGAATGAACAAGAACGACAAGGCCTCTGAAAACGGATTGAATCCGTAACGAGCCACCCAAGAAGCGAAACGAACGGAGGGTACAACCGTTTCCCCGTGACTGTTGCGCATATAATTAGATTTGACGATTTCGCACTTCCCGCCCGCTTCTAGTAACATTTGAATACTTGGAGTCTACGAACGACAGCAGCAGTTTGTATACAAATCAATTCCATGCGTCAACTTGTGCGCTTATGGAGAAAAAGAGGGAAGGCAGTGACATCGTTTTCTTCTTCTGCATTACGACATCCCGTCATGTCTCGGAGGATCCTATTGAATAGTCCACAAAAGGAATGCGGAATGAGGTTAGGAAAGAGAACGATCCGTCGGCACGAGGGAAGAGAGAGAAAAAAAAGGTCGCTGACGGATGCTGTAACATCAATTATTTATCATAGCTCGATGGTTCGCAGAAATAAGCCCGTTTCATGGCAGACTAGCGTTTCCACTCGGCGTAGAAAAGTGGGACGTGAAACATGGGTCCTCATTCGCTTAATGACAGGCATACACAGGGTTTGACAGGCACCGCGCAATCATCCGTACGACAGTATCAAAACGAACGAACGTTTTCGGCATGGATAGCATTTCTGCATTTTGTTGTCATGTATGTCTTCCTGTAGGTATACTCCACCCACCGGCAGCAGAAGCAGCATCCCTGGCTCCGTTGGTGGGAGAAGCGAGCTTATTGTGTAAACACCTGAATGTAATCGGAAAAGCTTGCATGTAGACAGGAAAAACTGACAACTTTTCGCATCTTCCGTTGGGGTGGGATGCTCCGTTTTAGATCACTTGCTGGTGAAGAAGATCCATATGACGGATTTCGCGCCAACTCGTCTATGGGATTGGCATGACCCTCTCAGAACTTAATGAAACTTTCTGGGCCTGAAGACCTTACCTAATTAAGCAATTTGGCGATTTAGTTTTTCCGAAAATTTATCTAGACTAACATATGGAAAGGGCCAAAAATTTTTGACAATTTTTTAATAAATTTTTTTTACTCAAAAATGGTAAGTCCTACGAAAAGGTGATCTATGGGAGAGTTTTAGGAAAATAATTGAATTTTCCGAAAAAATACTGAAAAAATGTTTTCCTATGAATCCTACACTGAAAAAATCGTTTTAAAAAACTAAAAGTCGATTTTCTCAAAATGGTCCTCTCAGATTTTTGATGAAATGGTAGATAAATATGTGCCCTACAACTCTTCCATACATTGTAACTTGTGCATATTTAAGACAAAAAAGTTTTTCTACAAAAACTTTTTCAGTATTTTATTGAAATTAAGTTTATTTATTTTTTCTGTACAGAAAGCCAACCCAAAATAAAAAAAAAAATAATAATTAAAATGTTGAATGAGTGTTTATTTCAAATCAAATGTAATAAAATTTATGACATTTTTTGACATTAAATTCATTTTTATTCATCTTATTCTATACCATGTACCATTCTATACCATGTATATATATATATATATATATATATATATATATATATATATATATATATATATATATATATATATATATATATATATATATATATATATATATATATATATATATATATATATATATATATATATATATATATATATATATATATATATATATATATATATATATATATATATATATATATATATATATATATATATATATATATATATATATGATTGATATATTTCCTACTAGAAAATAAACAAGAAAACGTAAGGGGCTGTCCACATACCACGTGGACAACTTTAGGGGTAGAGGGTACGAAAATGTCCACGATTGTCCACGGTGAGGGTGATGGGGGTACAGATAATGTCAACACGGACGCGTTGAACAAATATTTTTTTAAAGTACATTCAGATCTGTTTTCAGAAATAAATGAAATATGCTCTGCATTTTCAAGAGTGTTGGAATTTTCCGCCCATTTTGAGTGCTCCATATTTATCCATAGAATGGTCATGTCGAATATTTTTCCATATCATCGAACTACTCCGCTGAAAAATTCTGAATGAAACTGAATCAACGGTGAGCGATCAAGCTTCAATTGTTAGTGGAGGATCATCGTTTTCAACTTCTAAGCTACGTCATAGTTGAGCATAAACAGAACTCTGTGTTCTAGGTCCAGGTATTCACGAGAGTAAATTTGACATGGCGAACTGCTGATACATTTTTATCCGCAACGCACGTGTGGGATGTTGATAACTTGATGGAATGACCGGAATATTTGGAGGATTTTCCAAATAATTTGAGAAGGACTTAGCGAAACGAGTGCTATCCAAATCTCTATACCTGCTCAAAACAGAGTTCTGCACTTTTGCATTAAAAGAAGCAGATTCAGTCCACCTTTTCTGATGGACAGTTAGCTGAGTTAGGTATGCTCAGCACCGGAGAGCAGCTTTTTAACACATTGCGGAACGCTCACGAGATTTCTCGTGTTTCGGGTCCCGTCTGTTACTGATGGATCACGAAATAACCCGTGTTTTCTACACTTGAAGGTTAAATCCTTGGTTTGCTAAGAATCTAATGAGGCCTACCGATGGCTCGTCTCATCCACATCGAAGGAAACGATCTCATTCGTGGAATTGGAACAAATGAAGCGTTCAAGTTTGCCCCAAAACGTGCGGTCCTTAATGTGTTAAGAATCCTACCGAAAGAATGAATGGGGTGCTACAGGTGAGATTGCCGTTAATCAGCATATGTTATTACGACATTTGTTGACGTAGAACTACGTCTTTCATTAAGGGTGCCAAATCAGAAAACAGTTCACGTTTTTATGAAATAAAGTTAACGTTAATAACTATTTTTGGCGATTTATATAGCAAACGAATCGGAAATTCCCTAAGATTTGTTTGAAATGCTGTACATTACAATCCCATAGTCTGTATATGGTTTAAATTGATGAAAATTGGAAGCATTGCAATTTTCTCATACATTTGTTCTGTCCATTTGTGTGCTTTCCCGAACAGAGCTGTCTATAACGAGCAACTTATAGACGAGCAATGAAGGGGAAATCGTAATATGTTAAGTGAACAAAGGAAAAGAAGAAGAACGAAGGGAAATATTTGTCTAGAGTATAAACAGTGCATCTCGCTGAGGCAAACTTTCATTATTCGTGAGGAAATCTACTGAACAACATCGTTGCTGGGCGAGCTGGACGGCGAGGGATCGAATGCCTTTCTCAAGTCAATGGGAGTGGAGGAGTAATATGATGGATAAAGTAAAGTTTTCCAAGGGCTTTTTTGAAGGTTAGAGACAAATGAACTGAAGAAGTTTAAAGTCTCAGGCAAGGAAGGAAGGCAAACTTTCAGTATCGTTCTGTATTCAAAGCAATGACAATCGCTTGTTCTTCCTTGTTTTGCGTCATCACATGTCTTCGTTTCAGATTGAGCTGTGGACGCGACCAAATTACTCACTCGCTGATGTCTCTAGCATTGCAATTATTGCATTGCATTAACATTCTGAGCTACACAATTGTGTGAGGAATCATCAAGCTAGGCTATCGTCAGCTCACAAAGAAAAAAAAAGTTCTGGAATTTTGTCAGTGATTCGGTTTCGCATGACGGTAGGAAAATCTCTCCACAAAGGATGATAGCTAAGCTAGTGTAGACTGGCAATATCAACAGAAAGGGCTTCTGTTGAGCAGAGCGCAGAACAGAGATAAGTGTGTGTATATTTAGTTGCTTCAACCCATCGATATATGGATATTTATGTGTGTATGTGAGTGCTTCATAACGCTAATATTGAGCATAATGAAGCAGTGCTACTCTTTTCAAGGTTGTTGAGACTAACAGATAGAGTTTATTTCGTGTATTTAGTCACCAAGAAAGTAAATGTCGTTCTGGAATTTTGTATGTGATTTGGTTTCGCTTGCCAGTAGCAGAACTTTCTCCACTAAGTATGACAGCTGCCCTTATCTCGAACAATCATCAAACAATTATCGTCAAATGATCCTACGATAGAAAGCATTTCAGAGCGACCAAACAGGTAGAATGGTTATTTCAGAATTTTCGTTGCATTGTAAAATAATATTCGCAGTTATAAACAAGCGACTTGAATTAAACCACAGCGTAGTTCCACGTCAACAATGCGGTCGTGTATCTGAAGCACTTGTTTCAATGCATGAACTTCCTCCACTCGAAGAGTATAACTTTATATCGAGTTTGATTTACGAAAGCGCACTTCAAGCTCAAAAGAAACGTGTTCCTGCTACCACTTTACGACGTCGTCCTCCATCACTTTGGTGGGACAAGGAGTGTTCAAAGGTCTACCTTGAAAAATCATCCGCTTTCAAAAAAATCAGGAAAACTGGATTAGTGGAATGGTTTCGAAAGTACCAAGCTCTAGAAGCCAAACTAAAAGGTCTGATTAAAGCAAAAAAGCGTGGATATTGGCGGAAGTTCGTCAATGGTTTGTCAAGGGAGAAAGCTATGAGCACTCTTTGGAATACGGCTAGGAGAATGCGTGGCTGGAACCGTACAAATGAAAGTGAGGAATACTCTGACCGTTGGATTTTCAAATTTGCAAGAAAGGTTTGTCCCGATTCCGTTCCTGCACAAAAAGTCGTACGCGATATTCCGCTCCAAGGCGATTATGAGAATTTTTCGATGGTAGAATTCTCAATTGCACTTCTCTCATGTAACAATTCAGCTACGGGGTCGGACAAGATTAAATTCAACTTATTGAAGAATCTTCCCGACTTGGCAAAACAGCGTTTGCTGAAATTGTTTAACAAGTTTCTGGAGCTGAATATAGTCCCGCATGACTGGAGACAAGTGTGAGTGATAGCCATACGAAAACCCAACAAGCCGGCTTGCGATCACAATTCGTATAGGCCGATTGCAATGTTATCCTGTATTCGTAAATTGTTAGAGAAAATGATTTTACTTCGTTTGGACAAGTGGGTCGAAACGAACAATTTGCTGTCAAATACGCAGTTTGGCTTCCGCCGAGGTAAAGGGACGAATGATTGTCTCGCGCTGCTATCTTCTGAAATCCAAATCGCATTTGCTCGCAAAGAACAAATGGCTTCCGTTTTTCTCGATATCAAAGGGGCATTTGATTCCGTTTCCATGGAAATTCTCTCAGAGAAACTTCATAATCGTGGACTTTCGCCAATTCTGAATAATTTCCTGTACAATTTACTCTCAGAAAAGCACATGTTTTTCAATCATGGCAGCTTGAAATCTTCTCGATACAGTTTTATGGGCCTGCCACAAGGCTCCTGCCTAAGCCCCCTCTTGTACAGTTTTTACGTCAATGTTATAGATGATTGTCTAACTAGAGATTGCACGATGAGACAAATTGCAGACGATGGAGTTATTTCCATCACGGGTACTAATCCCGCCGTTCTGCAAAAATCCTTGCAAGATACCCTGAACAACCTGTTCACGTGGTCTCTCAAGCTGGGTATCGAATTCTCTACGGAGAAAACCGAAATGGTCGTTTTTTCTAGGAAGCACGAACCCGCCCAATTCCAGCTTCACCTATCCGGCAAAGCGATCAGGCACTCGATGTTTTTCAAATACCTTGGAGTATATTTTGACTCTAAATGTACCTGAAGAATACACATTGCGTATTTGAAACAGAAATGCCAGCAAAGAATCAATTTTCTCCAAACAATAACCGGGACATGGTGGGGTCTCCCATCCAGGAGACCTCATTCAGTTGTACAAAACAACGATATTATCAGTGTTAGAATATGGCAGTTTTTGCTTCCGATCAGCTGCCAGGATTCATATTCTCAAGCTGGAGAGAATACAATATCGTTGCTTGCGTATAGCAATGGGGTGTTTGCATTCGACACATACGATGAGTCTCGAAGTCTTGGCAGGAGTACCCCCGCTTACTCTTCGGTTCATAGAATTATCCTACAGATTTCTCATCCGTTGCAAGATCATGAATCCATTGGTGATTGATAACTTCGAAAATCTACTCCAACTGACTCCTCAGTCAAGTTTTATGTCTTTATACCATGAGTACCTTACCCATGAAGTGCACCCTTCACCGGGCATCTCCAACCAAGTTTGCTTCCCATACTTTTGCAATTCCTCTGTCAATTTTGATCTGTCCATGCGACAAAAGATCCATGGAATCCCAGATCATCTACGCTCCGATTATATTCCGGAGATATTTTCGGCAGAATATGGGAAAGTTAGATCTGATAAAATGTTCTTTACTGACGGTTCATTCATAAACGGGTCCACTGGCTTCGGCACCTTCAATGAAAATTCCAGTGCCTCTTTCAAACTCAAAGATCCTTGTTCCGTGTATGTCGCTGAACTGGGTGCGATATACTACGCTTTAGGGATCATTGAAACATTACCCATCGACCATTATTTTATTTTTTCAGACAGTCTCAGCTCAATAGAGGCAATCCGCTCAATGCAAGTTGATAAACGCTCATCTTATTTCCTAACAAGAATGATGTTTCCGTCGTTGTGTCCCTATTTCATATCCCTCCTATCCGATCTATAAACTTTTACTTAGTCGTGGCAATACATACACACACTCTTTACAGAAGCACGGGCCAAAGGTTGTGCAGTCCACTGATCATTCAACAAGAGCCAAAGGTTGTACCGCTCATGACAACTCTACACGAGCTGATGATTGCGCCTGCTAGTGACCATTCTATCCTGGATTCCTCGAGTCGAGAAAGACGCACCACGCTAGATATGGGGTACAGACTAGGGGGGCGTTGCTGATTAAAGGTCAGCTGCATCCCAATAGGAAGTATCCCGTGTCAGGCACAGGTACAGAGCATTGAAGACAGCAACATCACAATTACGAAAACACTTGTAATACTAACCTCAAGCCAACCGCGAGTAATCGGTTACATATTACTAACATAGTTATAAGGCAAACATTGTCGAAATATTGAACTCCCGGCCCCGTCAGGTTGACACCATATGAGCCTTAATAAAAATATATATTTTGGATAAAAAAAAATGCGGTCGTGTCTTGAACATAACCTCCTATAATTTTTTTTACAAGGAGGTTTTGAATCCGGGGTTGGAATACATATTCTGTACCACGACTAAGAGGAAACTCTTATCAATATGATCAATACCATGGTTGAAATCACAAGCGATAAGTCTTCCTGTTCTATATTTGGAAT
The DNA here is from genome assembly GCF_029784135.1 of Toxorhynchites rutilus septentrionalis. Lineage (NCBI taxonomy): Eukaryota > Metazoa > Arthropoda > Insecta > Diptera > Culicidae > Toxorhynchites > Toxorhynchites rutilus. Next base: position 200,116,281 of record NC_073745.1, read on the forward strand.
TAAGCTTGACAATTGTACATTTTATGGAATTAGCCGTATTGGAAAATTCAAATATTCAATATATTGTTTTCTATGTTCTAATTATCGTTTCAATATCTTAACTAGTATATCGCAGCCAAAGTTCAGTAAAGAAATATGCCTAAACCCATTGGTTGTTTTTTATTCGAATGCTTTCGACACATTTTTCTGAATAGTACCTCGATTAGCTTCAATTAAAACAGTTCTCAATTGTGCTAAATCATTTCAGAAGTTTTCAGAAAAACTCTTTTCCATAGACACTCGTTTTTCGGATAATTCTGCGAACTACATTTCTTCAGATGTTATTTTATGCGTCGTTTGATTATAGATTATTGGTTCCGCTGTGATTCTTTTTTTTTCTTGATTGTGCAGTGTTCACAGTACTTTGAAGTAATCGAAGAAATGTTTCTAATTTCAGTAGGATTATTTAGGGTGCAAATGTCGGATGAATCAATAGTGTTTTCGTTTTTGCTTTGGAAACACCTTTAGAAAAGCAGATATGTATTTGTCGTTGGTTCTCTCGAATTTTCCCGAAAATTGATTTTTAAGGAGTATTATTTTGGGCTTAATACCGGTTATTATAGTGGGATGATTGAATGGGTTTTCATACGCATTAGAACAAATGCGATGAAAAAGAATGAATTTTCGTTATAGTAACTTCAACCCACCATTTCATACAGTTGCCATAACCGAGCTTTTCCTGTAGCCAACGATTTCACACATTTTTAAACTATAAGATATATTGGTAGGAAGATCGTGATCAATACTACATGAACAGAATTTGGAACAAACTGAAGAGCGATACAAATAAGTTATTATTTAAGTATTTGAAATAACTTTTCGGGCAATGTTAATGAAAAAATCAAAGAATAGAAAACAATTCCTACTACTAATAAAGCCTATTTGCATATTTTTTTTCAAAAAAGGTTATTTGATTTAAGATTATAATCAGAATAAAACGATTTCAATGTTGTAGGCCCCGAAAATAAATCAGTTTGCGTTGCATCGAAAGAACGATGTGCTACTTAGGTTGAGAATTGTCTAGTATAATTTTATCTCACTCTGGAAGTTATCCGGATATTCGATGCAGAATGGCCGCTGGGAATTTGTTAATAAATCATATTTTCAATGCGCTGGTGTAATCCTAACCGATATATGGAATGGAACGCGTCCTCCGAAAATCCTCCTAACGGTGACGTAAAAGGTTTTGTATTGCACTGACAACAGTCAAGTTGAGATACTGGAGCTGGACAAAGTACAGTTGATAAGTTTTAGAATGTTTGCCTACTTCATTTTTTGAATATATGATTTGTAGCGACGAATGAAACAGAAGATTTCTAGTCATCATTAACAAAAAAGGAAAATGTGTTTTTTCTTGAATTATTTTTTTTTATCATTAAAAAACACTGAATATAAAATAAGACTAATTTAATATTGAATATAGGCACAATGCAATTATTTCCAGTTTTTCAATCAAAATATATGGTAGAATGTCCACGTGGACAACAGGGAAGGGGTATAGTCAATGTCCACGCTTGTCCCCGAAGGGGGAGGGGGGAGTCTTAAATCGTGCTTTTTCTGTCCACGTGGTATGTGGACAGCCCCTAAGCTTTATAGTTATTTCAGAAGTTTTAACACACTTTATAGAAAAATTGATAGAATTTGTCAGAAAAATAATCGGTTTCACTGAAATGACTCATGATCATGACATGACATGACTCCGTGACTCATGTCCGTGCCACCGACAGCACACTACAAAAACAAAAAGAATTTCGCCAGTCTGTGTAATTTAAAAAAAGAAAAAAATAGGAAAGATATGATGATTGTATCTCTGAGAATAGTTAACATGTACATTAGGGTGCCAATGAAAATGGTCATCTCTGATTTCAAAAAGTTACCTCATGAAAAATGTTCACCACCTCAAAAAACACCGTATGCCAAATATTAGCTCAATCGGACTTAAGGGAGAGTGGCGCAAAACGGTCAAAGTTTGAGTTTTTTGAAAATCGAAAAATCACCCAAAAGGGGAGAGTAAAGGATATCGGGGTTTTCGAAAAAAAAATTGATGCCAAATGTCTTGAAATTGCATGAAACGTCGAGATCTAGTGTCTTCTCGAAAAAAAATTGCCAAAAATCGACACTCTGGGACATAGTTTTTTCCGAAATACGAAACGAAACGTATGGTTTTGGGTACCAATAAAAATAGTTATCCAGATTTTTCATCCGGAACTGGCTGCGAAATGTTGATTTGCACGATAATATACCCTTTGCAAAATATTACCTCATTCGAACTTGATTTATTAGTGTCACAGACGTAAATATTTGAGTTTTTTTGAAAAACGAAAGATCTCCGAAAATCGGGGTTTTCAAAAAAAATTGTTGATGCCAAATGTCTTAAAATTGCATTACTTATCTCGAAAAAAAAATTTGTTGCGCTTGGTCCGTTTTCCGTCTGAAAAGTCGATTTTTAACAAAAAAATTACCGCTTTGCGCCACTCTCCCTTAAGTCCGATTGAGCTGATATTTGGCATTGGGTGTTTTTTCGAGGTGGTAAACATTTTGTATAGGGTAACTTTTTGAAATTTTAGGGTCGATTTTTTCCATACATTCATTGGTACCCTAATGTACATGGTATAAGATTAGATATATAAAAATGAATTTACTGTCAAAAAATGTCAGAAGTTTTTTACATTTGATTTAATTTTCCCTTTTCTTTCTTTCTTTCCATTTCCTCTAAAACACTAATTAAACATTTTTATCATTTTTTTTTAAATTTTGGGTTGGCTTTCTGCACTGAAAAAAGAAATAAACATAATTTCAATAAAATATTGAAAAAAAGTTTTTGTTAGAAAGAAATATGCACAAGTTGCAATGCATGGAACAGTTGCAGGGCACATATTTATCTACCATTTATCTACCGTTTCATCAAAATCTGAGATGACCATTTTGAGAAAATCGACTTTTAGTTTTTAAGATCTATTTTTTTCAGTGTAGAATTTCAAAAAAAAATCAGTATTTTTTACTGAAAATTAAATTATTTTCCTAAAACTCTTCCATAGATCACTTTTTTGTAGGACTTACCATTTTCTAGTAAAAAAAATATAAAAAAATAGTCAAAAATATTTGGCCCTTTCCATATGTTAGTCTAGATAAATTTTCGGAGAACTAAGTATGGCAAGTTGCTTGATTAGGTAAGGTCTTCACGTCCAGAAAGTTTCATTAAGTTCTGAGAGGGTCATGCCAACATATGGTCGAGTTGGCGCGAAATCCGTCATATGTGTCGCTGTCTTTCCGGATGGGTACATCATCGAATAATGGTTATCGTCCTGTTTCGATTGAGTACCAAGAGTGGGACATAATAGGAGGAACCCCCACCACACCTATAAAAATCCCGCTCTATGCGATCCATGCAAGTAAGTGTCTTTGCTGCTCCATACGCTCTCACGTTCCCGGCCGAGAAGACAGCCATTTGGCCCCCTTTTCTTTGAATAGCAATTAGATGTTTGTTTTGCCTACATCTCCATATAGATAGCTTGTTATTCTCCTTCGTCTCGAAGGAGAGGCGAGATGGTGACGGGTCCTAATTGGGAATCGCAGAAGAAGCAACATAAGGTGAGGTGTATGTGTGTGAGCGTGCGTGTCTACTGCTCTGCGTTGAACGTTTCAGACTTCTATTCATTCGTTGAAGAAGGGATGCCTTACTGGGTTTTCCTCAGAAAGAAACATGAAGAAGATCGATCGATTCGAGCGTACCTCTGCGACGGTTATTAGGTTGATGTTTGTCAACTTCCGTACAAATCGAGCAAGCAAAAACCAACAAGGGGAAGTGTCCCACATCAAGAGATGTACCATCGTTCCTGGAGGATTCAATGTTTGTTCTTTGCTTTGATTTCACCCGAAAATGCCGAAATGCTCTTTCCATTTCGCCCCCTGGGGATACTTCGTTTGATGTTCAAAAGATTCTTTTCTCATTGTGGGCTTTTGTCTCGAAATTAAAGTATTTACACGGGAGAAACATCAAAATTCGCTCTGCATTTTACAACAATGAATAGGTCTTTGCATCTTTTCCTCGATCTGTGTATTCATTGGGTTACAATTTTTATCCACAGCACTTTCCTTAAGCAAAAAAAAAACGTTGAAAACATTACAAACAACTCTGAGGCAGCACTACCCGTCAAACCCACGCGTGGGTCGATTCGAGGAAATTAGCGTATTCCTGAAGTCTGGCTTCGACAGCCTTCAGAAAATTATTTCGCACACGTGTGTGCATTGTTTTTCACTCGACGAAACGCCGCTTCGTCAGAGTGGTTTTGTCTGTTTATCTACAACAATTCGTACGAATAGAAGAAAAAGAAAAAAACAGATCTCCAAATCCATCCATCCGTTTTTTTTTCTTCCTTCAAGTTTTGCGGCAAGGAATCACGCATAAAAGGAAAAAAAGCAATTTGCCCCCAAGCGTCGTCGTCGTTGTACAAGCGTTGCTTTACGGCTTCCGAAACTACCACAACATCCTCACATGTATCCTGTTCTCTGGGCCTTGAGGGGGTGGATGGGCAACCATTGACAAAAAAAAACATGAAACGAAAATCCACACCGCGTTTTGCAAGGGTGGGGGAAGTTGGAAGCCCAACCCAAGCGAGAAATGCAAATTGAAATTCAAAAGAATTTTCAATGCATTCAACCGCTCCGGGGTGTATTAAGAAGTCACGTTTGCGTAAGCTGTTCAATTTCACATAATCGAAGTGGATCACTGTGCGAACGCACAGAGTGAGAGGAAGTGGGTGCAAGGCTGGGATACTTTGTTTTGGCTACCGAGGATATGATAATAAAAAGGGGGAGGCGATGGAAAATGAAAACCTAAGTGAATATATTACGATACAATCAAATGAACGAAAACTTTCGCTAGAAGACGTTTTTCCAGGAGATACGCGTGAACAACGAAAGATTACATCAATCATTTTCCCCTCGTCCAGTATCTGGTTACTTCGTAGTTGGAACAATAGAATTCAGTGCATCAGTGCAAGAGGGGTGAGTCCCACTCAATTATGAATTTATCGATTCGTGCAAACAGTTCGGAAATTGATAAGTTTGATGAATGTTTCGTTGTATCTGCGGTCCCCAGATTGACTCCTCTGCTGTTGCCATCTCTCCACTCGTTGTGGTTTTACGTATTCTTTGCTATTCCGGAAGCGAAGCAATGGAAAGAAAGTATTGTTGCGGAGGTTTCAATTTCCCTTGCATTCTCGCCTGAACAACTTTTGTCGAACGGAAATACATTTTTGTGAATGAGTTGTTCGTCTTGTTGTTCGTTATTGTGATTAAAAGTTAGAAGTTGTTCTACAACTTTTTATAATTTGGTGGATTAATTTTATTTTGTATCTTCGTTATCAAAAAGTACTCCATTTAATTTTTTTTTTCAGGTTCAGGTATCATTATTTTGAATTTGTTTACACAATAACAAACAAAAAAATAAAGTTTCATTTAATTTTCTGGAAAATTTTGAAATTCTTTTTTTTCATTTTTATATTTTCGGGTATGTTATTACATCGCAAATGTTAATAACCCTAAAAATTTTCGTCAAAAATCGACTTTTCAGACAAAAAACGACCAAGCGCCAGAAAGTCATTTTTTGACAAAAAAAATAATCGAGATAACAGTAAATCTCATAGTTTCATGCAATTCTGAGACATTTGGCATCAAAAATTTTTTTTTAAACCCCGATTTCCTTTCTTCCCCCTTGGAGGATTTTCCGATTTTCAGGAAACTTACATTTTGACATCCGCGACAATAGTAAATGAAGTCCGAATGAGCTAACATTTGGCAGAGGGTATTTTATTTATTTTAATTAACATTTCGCAGGGAGTCCCGTATGAAAAATCGATATGACCATTTTCATTGGCATCCTAAACCATACGTTTTGCATCGTATTCCGAAAAAACGACAAAGTTCCATAGCGTCGATTTTTGACAAAAAAATTTTTCGAGATGACAGTAGATCTCGACGTTTCATGCAATTCGAAGACATTTGGCATCACATTTTTTTTTCGAAAAACCCGATTTCCTTTACTCCTCCCATGGGTGATTTTTCGGTTTTCAGAAAACTTTCACCGCTGTGCGCCCTAGTAAATGAAGTCTGATTGAGCTGATATTTTTTAAAGGGTAGTTTTTCGTGGGAATCAACATTTTTAATCAAGTTCGCTTTGAAAATTCGAGATGTTCAAAATCCGAGATTTTCATTGGCACTCTAGTGAGCATGTACTGAAAACGGGTTTGAACGATCCAGCAGTAATGTTTTGATTTAGATCAGGGATTCCTAAAGTGGTCGATATCGACCCTTTGCGATCGATTTCGATTTCCCAGGGGTCGACATAAACGAAAACTGATTTTGGGGGCCGACAATGTCTAAAAATTTACTTCTATTTATAACGCAAGTTCCTATTTGAAACTTTCAAGATACTGTATAAGTTGTGTTATGTTAACTAACTTGTTATAAGAATGACTAATATTCTAGTAGAAAGTATTGTTGTTGTAATCTGTATTAATAATTATTAATTACACTTGATGTTTACTGAATTTTATGTCTATCTTGATGAGACTGTTAGTAAGAAATCATTGACGAGAAAATGATGGTCAGTTAACTACAACTTTTTGAATTGGTAAGTTACAACGCTCGATCACTTTTTCATGGATCTGTCAATTACCTAGAAAGATCGAACTGGGAGGCAACTATACACGCGAACACATATTAAATTAGTGGTTAAATTTCAAGAAATGCCAATTGTATGTAAAAAAAATTGAAACTCAATAAGCCTTGGGATGGATGTATTATACTAAACAAACTTTGTTCAGTTCTAGTTTGAACATAAAAGTTTGTCCATAAATATGCCCATTTTGTGGTGAATGAACGATTTATTGCCAGGTACATTGTCTTCCAAGAGAAAAAATTATAGGAGGTTGTGTCCAAGATACGACCGCATTTTTGACGTAGAACTACGCTGTTATTTTATATAAGTTGCTCGTTTATACCTTCGGATATTATTCTATAATGCTGTGAAATTTTAGAAACAACTCCATAGTTGAATAATCTCTTAAATGGTTTTTTCATTGTATAATCATTTGACGATAATTGATTGATGATACATTCTTAGGCGGCTCGCACACCGGAGCAATAAGCAACTAACTACTATTAACATGCAATAAGCAATATTATCGGCAATGGGTTTTTCCATTCAATTGTTGTTGATCTCGCACACCGACGCAATACGATATCGCTATCGCCTTTGTAGAGCAACACATATTGCTAGCAACACAACGTGTCGGTTAAAAAGCAACTTATCACCCATAATTTAGCAAATTTCGTTCATTAGACAGGTTGTTTGCATAATGTCAGGCGTTTTTATTGCTATGGTATACGAAGCAAAACAAAATATGTTACCTGTTGCATACTGCGTATTGCAGTTTACTAGTTGCTTATTGCTGCGGTGTGCGAGCCGCCTTACACTCGCAGAACAATACACTAGCTGATGTTATGTCGCAATTCATTTTATGTAAATGCATTGAAAACTTACCTCGAACCCAAGCAAAATAAACTCTTTTTGTTAATATCAACAACCTTGAAAACAGTAGCATTGCTTCATTATGATCAAGATTAGCGCAAATGCTAGATGAATGCAGTTTTGCGACTGGCACGCGAACCCGAATAACTTATAACATTCCAGTACGACATTCAAGATGCCTGGTATTCCCCAAATAATTTTTTGGCGCACAACCTTAACGCCTGCTTCGCCATAACGTCAGTTTAATGCATTGGTGCAATGTCACAGGCACCAACGAAGCCCTGCTTGGAAAAAGACTGAGTTATGCCACACAGCTTGTACTCTGTTGTAACACCCATCGATGCGAATTCGCTGATGAGTTTGTCAAGGTCTTCACCAGCAGCGGGGGAAGCTTGATTTTGATTGCTGCCTGGGTAACGGCGTTTACATTTTTGACCGACGCACCGAAGTCGCCTACTCGCTGTTGTTCGATGCGGTGTCACACTCGCGAAGGCTCGGCTCAGTGCGAGCGCTTTTCACTGCACCAACATCGCGCGCATCATTAGGTGATGCTTGCCTCGAAATTTTATTGCCCCTGGCAATGCGTTCGTTTTTTTGCAGGGCTCGAGCCTGCCTTCCTCTTCTTCTTGGTCATCACACATTACGAGAAGCGTCTAATTTATAACGCGGAAAGAAAAACACACGATACGAATAACGCAAAAAAAACGAACTGAAAAAACCACACGACGATATCCAAGTTGGATTACCACTGGTGGGGTCCAATCTTAGATCGAAGCGCAGCGAAAGCAAAGTGATCTGGATTGCTCAACAGTCCGATACCGAATAAAAGTTTGCCTCAGCGAGATCCACTGTTTATACTCTAGGCAAGTGTTCCCCTTCATTCTTCTTCTTTTCCTTTGTTCACGGAGATTCTTGATCCTACGATTTCCCCTTCGTTGCTCGTTATTGACAGCTCTGTTCGGGAAAGCACACAGAACAAATACATGGGAAAATGGAAACGCTTAAAGTTTTCATGAATTTTAACTATTTACAAACCAGGGGATTCGAATGTATATCATATTGAACAAATCTTAGGGAATTTCCGATTCGTTTAGTATGCAAATCACCAAAATCCGTTCGAGGCAAAAATAGTTATTAACGTTAACTTTATTTCATAAAAACGTGACCTGTTTTCTGATTTGGCACCCTTAATTTTTTTTATCCAAAATATATATTTTATTAAGGCTCATATGGCGTCAGCCTAACGGGGCCGGGAGTTCAATATTTCGACAATGTTTGCTTACAACTATGTTAGTAATATGTAACCGATTACTCGCGGTTGGCTCGAGGTTAGTATTACAAGTGTTCTCATAATTGGTATGTTGCAGTCTTCGATGCTCTGTACGTGTGCCCGACACGGGATACTTCCTATTGGGATGCAGCTGACCATTAATCAGCAACGCCCCCTAGTCTGTACCCCATATCTAGCGTGGTGCGTCTTTCTCGACTCGAGGAATCCAGGATAGAATGGTCACTAGCCGGCGCAATCATCAGCTCGTGTAGAGTTGCCATGAGCGGTACAATCTTTGGCTCTTGTTGGATGATCAGTGGACTGCACAACCTTCGGCCCGTGCATCTGTAAAGAGTATGTGTATGTATTGCCGCGACTAAGTAAAAATTTATCGATCGGATAGGAGGGATATGAAACGGGGACACAACGAAGGAAACATCATTAAACGTTGACATCGGCGTTTCTGAGGAACAGGTATAGATGAAGCAGAAGATCAGAATCCCGGCTACCTTTTTTTCCAATTCATTTATTTGTAAGGCTCAATCGTATAAGCTTTGCGGAGCCGCTAATTTCCCGGCTACCTAAGATATCCCGGACGGGGATATCCGATTGTCTCCCTTACCCTTAATAAAAAACGTAGTTCTGCGTCAAAAAATTGAATCATTTCTAAAAAAATCGTTTTAACAAATCAACTAAAGTTTGTTTTAGCATTTTTTCAGTGTAGGACCACCATTGAGACTTCTTTTTTTTTGTATTTTGTTTTATGAAAATTTAGACAATTTCACAAAAGTAGTTCATAGGCTATATTCTTGCAGGGGTCACCATTTTTCAGTTTAGTTGGTTCAAAAAAAAAATAGAAAACACATTACAAAGTTGGTTATTTTCCCTTAAATATGATTATTTGACGATGTTTTGTACCCACTTTCAGAAAGTTGGTAGATTTAGGTTTTTAAAATGCATTTTTCAGTGTGAACCTTCAATTTTGATTTTTCTTCATATTTTTTCATAAAAAATCAAATAATCAATCCATCAACAAAGTTATTCATTGAACAACTTTTGTATGTGTTACTATTTCTGAGTTATATCGATTTATAGAAAAGTGCTATAATATTTCTTTCTACAAGGTAGTTTTGACTAATTTTGTAAAAATAGCATACAAAATATGCAAAGATTTAAAATTAGTCTCACAACATTCCAGAATTTTTTTTTAGAGTGCTGAAGTTGGGGAGAACAAAATTACGAGATAAATTGATCTGCTTCGAAAAACGAATCGCATGTGTTGTGTTACTCATCATGAGACAACCCACGCAGTAAATCAATATCCACTCATTTCATATCTTGCATCGATTCACTTGTCTAGTTTCAGTGAATTCCTTGATCACGATATTTTTGAAGGAATATGAGTTATACAGCATCGAGAAGGGTGGATGCGTATACTCTCCCCCATAAGCATAGCACCGCACCTTCAAATTTACCGCTAAATCGGAAATCGAATCCGAAATTGAATCAACGCCTCGTCATCCTCTCTCGATGACAACCTGGTGATGAACCGCAAGTGATTCTGGTTTTAATCTTGACGTTTACCACCGACGAACGCAATTTTAAATTCCCCATCGAAGAAACGCCTAATCTAATGATGTTGTTGATTACTTTCAAGAACGCATATGGAAAATTCGTTCTGAACAGCAATACAGACCTACAAGTGTCACCGTGTAGCTTCTGACGTAAGAGAGCTTGACAATGCCACAAAGCAGAGGAAATCGCTATGTCGGAAAAACTCTGCAAGACATATGCCTTCACTGGTCGGCTGATTGGTTTGGTAGCAAGGTAGTTTACCACACTAAAATGCTACCCCTACCCCTCCCTCACTCATTGATGATTTGTTGCGGCCAAGCGGAGAAATTTTCATCCATGGAGTGTGACATCGGCGGCTTCGTCGTCATCTGTCGGCCGGTTTTTTTCCAACTCATTGTGGTCCGTTTCCACGCGCGGGATACGGGTGTATCCCGTGCGTCCCTTCTAGGTGTGGGTGGAATTGGAAACAGCTCTCTCGGTTGCTCGGTGTTGCAAAGGCAGATGTTTGCTGGGTCGGAAAGTGTAGGTGATGCTCGAGACGTTCACAAGAGATACAAAGTTACACGCTTTTGTGAATGGAGACGCTCTTTTTACGTCAATGTTGGTCTGTCGGAAACTACTTACTATAAAGTTTAGAAAGACGTTTGGGAGCGTCTGATGGTGATTGGCACGAGAGCAATGTTTGGAATTCTTTTTATATCATCATAAATTTCCACCCATGAAGCAACGAGATAAATTGGTCGAATAATATCAATATCGAACTAACACATCAATCCGATGCCGATACATACTAATAGGCATAAATGATGCACCTCACTTGTGTGATTGCTCTGTTCTACCGTCACAATCAAGTGCATTGCCGCTGGCGAATGTGATACCGGCAGACAGAGTCATTCGATGCTGCTATACTTATTGCAGCCCACCTTAGTTGGTTGTATTTTTAGAACCCGTCTGTCGATGTGGATAAAATCGTCTCACAATGATCATCATCTTCATCATCTTCGGTTGGCGACCGAGAGCGACGTTTGTAGACAAGCGTTCTGGCAGTGGCATTTATGTACTCCAATATATTTATAAACGAATGTCTCCGTGAATAATAATCGCTTCGATCTTTATATAATACTTTGTGTGCCCGCGGTATACTCTACTTCTTTCGTAGCTTGGAGATTGCTTGTAGATGTTTGTTTTGAGTAAGGTTTTGGCGTTTGAGCAATATGATTTTCCAAAATGCTGGAGTCAAAGGAAGTCTCGTTCATCTCTGATTTCGACATGAGGTTCTCTAATTTTTCGAAACTTAGTGGCAACCACCAAAAATCCAAATTTCATCATTATAGGACTAATTTCAATTACATCTGATAATTTACACCATGTCCAATATTTTCTCATACAAATTAAAACTACAAATATTTTGCATGGGTTTGCATTTTGCATCCTTATTTCATAATTTTTATATTTTTATCCGTTTAATATCAACTTAATATCATTTCAACGAAGTTTGACGGATAGTGCACCCAAACTAGAGTTGGCAGAAAACATTTCATCTTTGGCAGAAATGATGCCATTTCGTGTGCTGGAAGGTCAAGTGCGCAAATAATGAGCTGTTCTAAAAGCTTGAAAATGGTTTGTATGTATGCGAGCAGACATCTCTTTCTGTTTTCTTTTCTCATTTCATTTGGGATTGTGCCAAAAAAAAGTCCATACGACGTCAAGGCCGGCTGGAATGCAAAGATATTTCACCCGGACACGCTATCCATATAGCTGCCAGTGCTGTTATATAGAAGCGTGATAATATTACACCTCATCATAAAATGAAGTTGGAAAGTGTTTTCTAGGAGGATAAAGAAGAACATGAACGAAAATATATCTTTCTCTGTCTGGGTCGTGTATTTGGCAAACTATACGAAAAGCTTTCATATGCTTTCATTTAAATGTGTCTCCTGTTTCGTTCGCTCATATTGGCTCTAGCATATATTAGGCTGTCAAAAAAGTCTTGCGGTATTTCCGCGAGGTGTCGTTGTAAGAGCGTAGTTCTAGTTGTATTCATTGTATCGAGTCATACTATAGCTTGTTGGAAAGGTATTTTTGCGCGCTATAATATAGTCCTGTGAAAATTGGCTATCCGAGTTTTTTGCCAATAAGGAAGCGAGCTTCTATAACAGGGGTATTATGAAGTTGGCATCTCGTTGGGAACAAGTCATCGAACAAAACGGCGCATATTTGACTTAAAACAGATGATTGTAACTAATTTTATGAACAAATGAAAATTCAAAAAAAAATACCGCAGGACTTTTTTGACAGCCTAATATATTATACAAATGATATACATGTATTGGGGAGTAGAACATTTTCTGTTATTTTCAACTAATTTAATGTAATAAATCGAGATGCCATAACATGTGCTAAAAAATAACTTTGGGTGTGGTGTAGTGTCGGACTCACCAAAATAAACCAAATTAATTGTAAAAAATTGATGAAATTTCAATACTCAGCGAAACCGTGATTTTCATTATATAAAATTAGTGGAGGCGATCTGGCGTAGTGGTAACATCCATGCCTCTCACGCTAAAGGTCACGAGTTCAATTCTCACTCCCGACATTCTTCCAAAAATGGAAGTAAAAGTGACGAACCAGCCTAATGAGTTGAAAATCACTATAATACAGAAAAAAAAAAAAAATTATATAAAATTGGTTAAATCTTGAGAACGATTGGTCTCAGGATAAGCCGTTTCATATATGTTTTCATGTAGAGTTACATTATTTCAGTACATTGCATTACTGTTTCTTGAATAGGTACGATTATCTAGGATATTGAGATCCATAATTTTTCCAAAATTCATGTCTCCATTTCCATGATTAAACTTTGGTAATTCCGAAGGGCGTTGTTTTGAAATATATCTTGTGTTACCAAACCAGAAAACACCGTCAAAAACAAGCAATTTATGTATTGGGGTGCCAATGAATGTATGAATGGGTGAATGTATTGGAAGAAAGTGACCTGCGAATTTTCGAACGGGACTTACTTCAAAATATTGATTCCCTCGACAAAATGCGCTACGCAAAATTTCAGCTCAATTGAGCTTCGTTCACTAGTGTTGCAAAGCAAAGCCAAAAGACGCGCTCGAAAGTTGTACAAAAAGGTTTTGACGAAGCACGGAAGGCATACTGACGGATGACGAAACGTTTAGGGCACCTCGCAGGCCTAAAATTCTATAAGACCACAGCCAGAGGAAATTTCCCCAGATAATTTATGTTCGTTTCGCTCATACATTTGCCTGAAAGTTCTTGTTTCGGCAAGGGATCTGTGGCTGTGGGCAGAAAACCATGGTTCTCGTCCCAAACAACACAATGCAGTCAAAAATGTATAGGCAAGAGTGCCTGCAGAAATATCTTCTTCTGGTTATGGGGGCTCACAAAGATCCGGTGAAGTGTTGGCCGGATTTGGCAAACTGCCATTTCAGTCGAGGGGTGCTTCAGTGGTACCGTGATAATGGGGTCGATTACCCTGAAAAAGACCACAATCCTCCCAACTGTCCCTAATTCCGCGCAATCGAAAAATATGAAGAAGGGTGCCGAAGTGATTTGGGACAAGAAGAGACCGTGGAATGAAATGGCCACTGAGGTTGACCAACAGAGAGTCCAAACTTTGATGGAGGGTATCTGAAGAAAAGTGCGAAAATTCATCTACACTGTAACTGAATAATTGTTGAATGCTTTTTTTTTCTCAAAAAATAACAATGACGAATTTTCATTATGATATAAAAGTATGTTTTGTACCTTTAACCAATACCACGACTGGTTTTGTGATTCCGGATTCTAAATGTTTCAAATTTTTGTAAAAATTTAAGAAACAAAATTTGGCTTTTTCCAAAAAGTAGTCTAAATATTTTTCGAATATTTCAAGTATGCAAAGTTGCTTAAATGACCCATGTCTTTACACCCACAACGTTCACTGCTATCTGAGATGCTGCCAACGGCCAGTCGAATTGGTATGAAATTCTTCATATAGACGTTTTAATTTTTTTCTGAATTTAATTTAAGAATTTTTTTTAAATTTAATTAGAGAACTTTTTTATTTTTATTTTTGAATAAGATTTTTGAACAGTGCATTTAAAATGAATGTTTTCCTAAATAGTTAATTTGTTTTCCAACAACTTTGTCAAACATAATTTTTTAGTCAGACATCTGGATTTATGTTACAATTATTATAATAATTATAATAAATATTATCAAAAAAAAATTTCACCAAAAAATGAAGAACTAAAAAAAAAATCTTGAAATATTGGAAATTTTATTTTGGGGATTTAGAGATTCAGTACTACTCTAATTTGTATTTACAAGGGCAGTCCGATAAGCTACGATAAGCCTACAAAAAAAACAAAAGTTTTGGAAAAGTGGCGATTTATTTCTCAACATAGCCTCCTTTCACGTCGATACATTTAACCCAGTGATGCTGCAACTTCTTTAATCCATCTGGTCGAAGATTAAGTTTTTTTGAAAATCGAAAAAAAATTTTGATGCCAAATGTTTTACGAATATGAACAGTTCGTGTATTGTATTTTTTGAAAATCGAAAAATCACCGGAAATCGGGATTTTCAAGAAAAATTGATATCAAATTCCTTATAATTGCACGAAACGTCGATATATACTGTTATCTCGAGAAAAAAAATAGTAAAAAAAATTCTTTTTTTTTTGACAAAAAATGTTTTGAGATAACGGTAAATCTCGACGTGTCATGCAATTTTGAGACATTTGCCACCGAACTTTTTTTTCGAAAACCTCGATTTCCGGTGATTTATCGGTTTTCAAAAAAACTCAAATTTTCACGTCTGTGACGTAAATGAAATCCGATTGAGCTAATATTTTGCATTGGGTATATTATCGTGCAAACCAATATTTCGCAGCATGTTCCGAATGAAAAATCGATATAACTATTTTTATAGGCACCCTAAACTATACTGTCCCGGAGTGCCGATTTTTGACAAAAAAAAAATTTTTTTCGATTTTCAGACATTTGGCATCAACAATTTTTTTTCGAAAACCCCGATTTCCTTACTCTCACCATGGGTGATTTTACGATTTTCAAAAACTCAAACTTCAACCGCTTTGCGCCACTTTGCTTTAAGTCCGATTGAGCTGATAATTTGCATAGGGTGTGATAATTTTGCATTTTTTATGGTGTAGCATTTTGAAATTCGAGATGACCGTTTTCATTGGTTTACTAATGCATATAAATATGTTTTTATTTTACCGGACCATAAAATCGCACAATGACTGTATAAAAAATAATTTAGTAAAGCATAATCGTTGTTTAGTCACGCCGGCTGAAGAAAACCGCTTCTTTTCCAAATACAATAATATTCAGCATCGATTTTTTTGCAAGAAGCACATAAATTCAAAACGCCGTCAATTGCTTTTTCTATTGCCGATCGTGGGAAAGAGACGATCAGTGTGTGTGAGTGGGACAGCGCGCACGCCAACAGTTCTTGCCAGCGCTCTAGACGCCTTGCAAAGACGGCGTCGTGATTCGAAATAGAATCTATCTTTTTATTGTACAGTAAAAAGGGGGCTGGGGATGGATACCGTTCGTCGGGGGTTATACCACAAAAAAACAACCAACAAGTATATCTGATAATTTATGGGTGTCGTTTGCCGTCGTACGCTACCGGTGACGTTGCTGGGGAATTTCACGAGATTTTGATGTAAGACCGTGCGTGAACGTGTATTGAGCAGGACTGGGGCAATGCCGGATCCTTCGCGCGTTGCTGCCCGAATGCGCTGTTATTCACGCTCACTTGCCTTGGACGAATGGGACGACGTGCTCATGTCTCAAACCAAATGGACGTTTCAGCTGGCGATTGGGATTGCGCGTTGACCGCTGCAACTGCAATTTCCCAACGCTTCAATCCACGTGTACCATTCCGTGGCGTGCAATCAATTTCGGAGCATCTCGTGTACGGACAAATACAAACGACGCACCACGGCTCTGGCGGACAGCAAAATATGGTTCTATCTTTGCTTGCTGTACAAATATGCGAGATCTAGCAGCTTCTCCGTCGCATTCTGGTCGGCGTCTAGCAAGAAGATTTATGAAGCATTTGGAAAGGCCACGCCGCAAAAGGACAACATCGCCACGTTAAGTCGAAATGTAATTATGTGTTCTAATTATGCACTAACAACATCATCATTACCGAAAATGTTCTTACCCGCGAGCAAAGGTCGTGAAGCTCCTTGAGGTATCCATGTATAGCTGTGGAGGCTCAACTACTCTCTACACGGCAATTGCCCTATTACACTGAGAAGTGTCCTCACAACATCCTCGTTGTGAATGTATAATCTAAAAGTGAAATACAGGAAGAAGATTCAAAATAGGCGCGAAATTAGCATTTCGTTGCCCAACTTCCCGACTAAATCTTGCGAGGCTATTGACGAGGAAAAACACGAAGATTTGCAGTTTTGACAGAGCATTCGGGAGAGCGTGGGATTTGGAACGGAAAACATCAATTACCCGATTAGCATTACTAATGAACTCGCATCATCCCTTGAAAAATTTTACACAATGCGGAATTTCCTACAAATTTTCATCGCGTTTGACTCGAAGCAAGTCAAAATGTTGACGACGATAATTGAATGAGTTCCCGCTATTCGCCAATCGTTGACCCCACGAAAAAAAATGCGTTTCTTTTCCAAAATAGTGGTATTGATTCAGACGAATTTCATGCCAACTCGACTGGTAACATTTCAGATTGTAGTGAAACGTTGGGGGTGTAAAGAAATCGGTCATTCCAGCAAGTCTGCATCTGTGTTTCTACACGTACATATTTAACTGGAAAGGTACAGATTTTTTTCAATTTTTGTGGTACAAATTCTGTACGGTACAAATTACAGATTTTCGTACAAAAGTACAGATAGGTACAGATTTTTTGGAGTGATAAATTGATAACACGTGGAGTTGGTAAAATTAGTGAGATAGAGAGAGAATGCTGAAATGTTAAATCCCAGAAACATTCTAAAACGCTTTCATGATGGGCAGGGCCTGAAATTTTCGAAAATGAAATATGAAAATCGACTCTTCTCTCAGTAGCTTAGCTTCGACTAGGACTACTTCGGCATTTGCTGTCGACATAGTTTAAATTGGCTGGAAAATTAACTGACGAGCGTTGAGAGCGAGGATGACTGATGAACTATTCTATGGTTATTCTAATTGACGCGAACAATGAATACGAATCGGCCTCTTCATTCTACCTGACTTCAATCAACACTTCTGCTCTCCCTGACATGAATATTGTTACCCGCGTACACAATCTTAATTTTACGTCCATATAAAGTGAAACGAAAACTTGATTTCTGATGCAAAAAAGCAGTTACACCATTAATGGGCGGTTTATTGATTACCCACGGTTTATTGATTACAACTCAAACCAACGATAGTTATCAGGTACGCTATAAAAGTCCTCGCGTTAGTATTAGTAAATAGCGCGCAAAATTGCGTTCAGTTTGGGAGGAATTCTATACAAAATTATATTTCACTTTGTCTCAGAGTTCAATTTTGTGAAAAAAACATGAAGAAAAACGGGTTTACATCAACAAAATTCACAATTTTGTCAGTGTTTCTGTACACAACACCGAACGCTATTTTATATGTGTGAGTAACTTTCGTGTACGATACAAAAAAATCTAGCTCACCTGTAGTATGTGTCAAACCACGTTGAACTCAAACATCGATACATGCATACGTGATACACGAGAAAGAGAAACGAATTCATTTTGGAGGAGTCACTTCAATAGCATTGATATCCATTTGAAGGGAAGAATGAAATGAGATAGACGAGTTGTAGAGTGAGATAGCAAACTGTTTACTTAAACTGGTTTTTCTTCAAAAATTACGCTACGTAGGAGGATTCTGTTGATTCCATTTGAAAGATGAGAAAATTCAGTACAGGATATAGTTGTGAAACATCCAAATTGATTGCTTCGAATAACATTTTGAAAGTAAAAAACTTAGAAGTTAGTGGTTTTTGAAGTGTTGTTAATAATTTTACTCCAAAAGTGGATGATAAACATGATTGTTTCTTTCAACCAAATTAAAACTCTCTAACTGCTCTACAATTTGTTCTTTGACCCAACTTATATCTTTCATTTTTTCGCTACAGTGTCGGTCTAAAGAATTCCTAGCGATTTTTCAGTAATTATCTTCAAAAATAAAGAATTTACTCTACTGTACTTATAATAACCAATCAATTTTCATCTTATGTTTGAAGTATTACTGTTGACGTAAGGTCAACGATGGCAGGGATAAGAAAGGTCCAAAATTTTGAATACCGTAGAAACGTGTATTAAAATCTTTCTGTAAGTTCACAAATTGACACATTTATGGATAGGATTATAATTAAATGAAAAACCTACGTTTAGTGTATACTTTATCCCTGGTGAATCTTCGCTTATAACTTGCGTCATCCTGATCTTTTGCTTCATCTATACCTGTTCCTCAGAAACGCCGATGTCAACGTTTAATGATGTTTCCTTCGTTGTGTCCCCGTTTCATATCCCTCCTATCCGATCGATAAACTTTTACTTAGTCGCGGCAATACATACACACACTCTTTACAGATGCACGGGCCGAAGGTTGTGCAGTCCACTGATCATTCAACAAGAGCCAAAGGTTGTACCGTTCATGACAACTCTACACGAGCTGATGATTGCGCCGGCTAGTGACCATTCTATCCTGGATTCCTCGAGTCGAGAAAGACGCACCACGCTAGATATGAGGTACAGACTAGGGGGGCGTTGCTGATTAATGGTCAGCTGCATCCTATTCGGGCACACGTACAGAGCATCGAAGACTGCAACATACCAATTATGAGAACACTTGTAATACTAACCTCGAGCCAACCGCGAGTAATCGGTTACATATTACTAACATAGTTGTAAGACAAAAATTGTCAAAATATTGGACTCCCGGCCCCGTCAGGCTAACGCCACATGTGCCTTAATAAAAAATATATTTGGGAAAAAAAAAAATAATTCAAAGGTTCGAAAAGGGTACTAAAAAGACAACATTGTGTAATGAATTCAATGTACCACACAATGCGAATTCATTCATCATCAAAACTATCATCGAGTCGTGGAAAAGGAAATAATATTGGATTCAATGATGTTCAATTGGTATATTTTGTCTGATGTATTTTTGTCTGATGAGACAAATAAAATCAAGCATTTACTATAAGCCCACCCGCTCAAAACCAGCAAGCAGATGCTTTCATGATTATCAGGGATGAATAACCATCGAGTAAAAGTCCCTTAAAAAGCAAAAAATTAACTATTTCCAGATTAACGTTTTACGATTCAAACATTATTTTTTCAAGAGACTCCAAACAAACAACAAACATACCATAAATTCCAGAAACTAAAAAAAATATAAAGTTGACGTCTTCGACAAAAGTTCATCATTTAATAGGATTTAAAACATTGTCTTATGCACTATATCACTATCTTGACCAGGGCTCGGTAAAGTCTTATTCAACTGAGGATAGTCAGCGGGCTATGAAGAAAATCGCCTTCGTATTCAATTGGAAATGAGTTTTGGCTCCTCTTCATCAACGTGACTCAACAATCATTCGGACGTTTTGTTGCTATCTCACTCTACGACTCGACTATCTCATTTCACTCTTCCACGTCAAATGGCATATTGATGTGACTCCCTCCAAAATGAATTCGTTTTTCTCTCTCATGTGTCACGTATGCATGTATCGACGTTTGTGTTCAACGTGGTTTGGCATATGCTACAGGTTGCTATAATAACATCTGTATTTTGTGTTTATTTGGTATAATATATTTAAGGTACATACAAAAATGTAATGGATGTAATGAATTAAAAAGTTGCATGATAAGGCAATAATTAAAAACTGGAGTACTGTCAACGCTTGAAAAGAGGACATAAAGTTAGTGTGAAGCTGATGCTTAGGATACGGATAGGACAGATTTATATATTTTATTCAAATTTTCGTCGTCCAACCGTTTCGTTTCGGTTTCGTTCGTAGCTGAATCTCTTCAGATCATGTTTAACGACGGATTCCAACGAGAACCATTTCGTTGCCGGTGAAATCAGCATTTTCAATGACTTGAGCTTCAATACTTCCTGAATTGGGACAATACCTTCTTATCTCTTTGAGCTGCAATAACTGGAAATGTCTAGACCGCGGTGTGTGTTTCTAATGCGGACTAGTTCGTGTTTCAAGTTTCTAATGTGTTCTAGTTCGTGTTAGGGAAACAGGCTACACGAATAAAAGGGAAATTAGAAGCTCTATTTTCAACACTATTTTAACATATTAACTGTAGGTAATTTCATAATTATATTAGGGAGTGTCCAAATCGATTGGTACAAAAATCTATCATGAAATGTTTGAGCATAAATCACCCAAAATTGGACAATTTTGTGACGTGACCAATGTCGTGTTTTTGTATTATTCCTCCCCATATGTTCCCGAAAACATAATTCTGCATCAAAACCTCTCGATGGTTCTTTAAGATATTATCAATTCTTAAAAAAAGGATTTTCAAAGCAAATGAATGTTCACTACAGTATGAGCGCATTTTTGAGATTTACATTACACTAGGAGGCGATCTGGCGTGGTGTCCATGCATCCATGCATCTCACGCTAAAGGTCACGAGTTCAATTCTCACTCCCGACATTCTTCCAAAAATGGAAGTAAAAGTGACGAACCAGCCAAATGAGTTCAAAGTC
This sequence comes from Toxorhynchites rutilus septentrionalis, assembly GCF_029784135.1. Lineage (NCBI taxonomy): Eukaryota > Metazoa > Arthropoda > Insecta > Diptera > Culicidae > Toxorhynchites > Toxorhynchites rutilus. Next base: position 200,137,442 of record NC_073745.1, read on the forward strand.
ACTATAATACAGATAAAAAAAATTTACATTACCCTAACCATAACAACATTTGCATCAGAATTTAGGACATCGTGCTACATATGAATATCGAAAAGAGATGATTCTCATTTAAACAAATTCAAGGCTACCGTTTTGTCTCATATTCCGAACAGTCTCTAATTCCGAACACTTCATTTTTAAATGTAAATTTACTACACTTTAATGTTATAAATAACAACCCTAACATTCTTTGGTTTATAGGCTTCATTTTAAAATTAATTTACAGGTATCGATACTGCCTATAATTTATAATACTAAACATTTACAACAAAAAGTGACTTTCGAAAACCAGTGATAAAGTGTTTGCATTAGTAAATTCCGTAGAAAACAAGCATCGTAAATTTTTAAATTTTTGTAGTTAAAACTATTTCGTTTGCTGTTTATATGTTCGTTCGGCAAGAATCTGCTATAAATTGTTAAAAAAAATCTTTTATGCAGAAATCTGTATTAAAATTAGCGTTAAAGTAGTGTTCGTAATTTGTATCAAGTTTCGACGCATGAACCGAATTCCGAAAGAAAATATTTGAACACACTATTTTCCGGCAAATGCAGCGATAGTTCACAAATTGGGGTATCTTAGGTAGCCGTGATCCTGATCTTCTGCTTCATCTATACCTGTTCCTCAGAAACGCCGATGTCAACGTTTAATGATATTTCCTTCGTTGTGTCCCCGTTTTATATCCCTCCTATCCGATCGATAAACGTTTACTTAGTCGCGGCAAAACATACACACACTCTTTACAGATACACGGGCCAAAGGTTGTGCAGTCCACTGATCATCCAACAAGAGCCAAAGGTTGTACCGCTCATGACAACTCTACATGAACTGATGATTGCGCCGGTTAGTGACCATTCTATCCTGGATTCCTCGAGTCGAGAAAGACGCACCACGCTAGATATGAGGTACAGACTAGGGGGGCGTTGCTGATTAATGGTCAGCATCCCAATAGGAAGTATCCCGTGTCGGGCACAGGTACAGAGCATTGGAGACAGCAACATCCGAATTACGAAAACACTTGTAATACTAACCTCGAGCCAACCGCGAGTAATCGGTTACATATTATTAACATAGATACTAAGAAAAATTGTCAAAGTATTGAACTCCCGGCCCCGTGAGGCTAACGCCATATGAGCCTTGATAAAAATATATATTTTGGAAAAAAAAAATTGGGGTACAAGGACAATCCAATTCTAGAGCAGCAATATAGAAAGACCATTTGTTAACAAATGTGTGCGAGCTCTTTCCTTGCAAAACGCAGGTCGCAGTTGTAAACAAACGAGAGTTTTTCTTAGTCAGGTTTTCAACTAAAACCACAATAAGAAAACCGGGGTCCTGGAGTGGCAGGTCGAACTCGATTATACACTGATTCGGTTATACAGCCATTCCACGCCAACCCGATAAAGTGGTTCTCCGATTTCCGTGAAAAGTGGAAGTTTTGTTCTTCATCGCAAAACATCAGACCCGTATTCTTTTTTTTTTTTGTTAGGCTGACCATTTCCAGTTTAGGGAGGTCCAGAAATTCATTTTTTCTCATTTTTTTTTTCACAAATGACTTTTTTTCGAATAACCATAACTTTTGAACTACTGGACCGATTCAGATGATCGACATACCAAATTAAATCAGTTATCTGGCCTTTTTTGAGAAAATACTACATCTAAAAATTTGAAAAATTTGAATTTTATTTTCATAATACGTATTTGTTTTCCATAGTTTTCATGGTCTCAGGACCAAGGGCGCTATATTTTTTAATATTTTTTGTTGAAAGCTGAAAGCTTTTTTCCTGTTTACAAAACATGTCCAAAAATCAGAAATGTGTTTTTTTTTTATTTTGAATTATAATTTTTCAAAGTTAATCGATGGTCTAAAAATCAGAACCCTGATTTTTCCAAAAAAATTACGTTTTTCAAAAATTCATAACTTTTGAACTATCTAACAGATTTAAATAATCGACATATTAAATTGAAGTCTATGAGCTAGTCCTCTTTGAAAAAGTATTTAATTTGCAAAAAATGAAATCCTACTCGCAAAGATCTTGTCGCATAGGAATATCGAACGAAGTCTAAATCTTGTTAACTTTGAAAAATAATAACTCAAAAACGATAAAAAACACACCTCTGATTTTTGGATATGTTATGTAAAAATACTAAGCTTTCAAGAAAAAATATAAAAATGTATAGCGCCATTGGTCCCGAAACCATGTAAACTAGAAAAAACGAACACAATCGATAATTACGAAAACAAAATCCAATTTTCTTTCGAGTTTTTCCACAAAAGATTAGCTTTTTCACTTTAATTTGATATATCGATCATCTGAATCGGTCCAGTAGTTCAAAAGTTATGAATTTTTTGAACAAATGCATTTTGGCTGTTCGGAATTTGAGACAAACGTGATTAATGTAATTTTTAGTTTTTCACCATGAAAATATATTTGTAAATCATTTTTTGTGACGTCAAATGAAAAAGAAGGCTCTATTGTATCCAAAAACCAAATTAATTTCGCGAAAAAGTACCATTTTGAGTAATGAGACACTGTTTAATGGCCATCAAAGCTTAAGTGTTCGGAATTTGAGACAAAACGGTTTATGAGTGGGAAAAAATATTATTAATTTTCAGATTCTTGGTTTCAAAAAGTTTCAAAAATCTGTACAAATACAGATTATTCGGTAGATATGGTAACCCTGCAGGTAAGCTTTGTATCGTACATGAAAATTACTCACATATAAAATAACGTGAAGTATTGTGTTCAGAAACACTGACAAATTTATGAATTTTGTTGATATAAACTAAACCAAAATTTTGTTTATGATTCCTCCCAAACTGCACGCTGCTTTGAACACTATTCAAAAATACTAACGCGAGGATCTTTATAGCATACCTGATAACTGTCTAAGCTCGTTGGTTTGAGTTCACGGTGGTTAAACAATAAACCATCAATTAACACTAGATTTACGGATGTTGATTATATACCTATTTTGACTGAAGTGAGCCAATACTTCTCACATAAGAAAATAATAAGTTTTTTAAATCATGGAAAACATTTTTTACATATAAACTCTGGTTTTGAAACATATTTCCCGCAAATATTTCTATTACATTTAGCACAATGGTTTCTACATCTGTTTCTTTTGCATTACTGCTGAACTTGACAATTCTCCCGTGCATCAGTAGCATGAATTTCCGGCATTGGAATTGAAGTGTTCTCGACTTCTTCTCTATATCTACTTCTTAGCTATTCAGTCAATTGGAAAATAAAATCTTTTCGTGAAATATTCTGCTAAATCCAAAATGTTTTTGAAAACTTGTAGAGGCCATCTGAGTAAACTTGCTTTATCGCTATATTTTCTGGCCATTTCTGCTTCTGGGACAAGTATTTTTATTTTTTTTTTTCAATTGTTATATTTTTATGTTTTGCACTTAATAGCTAAAATAAAACATTTTTATTAAGCTTGCTTCAATAAATGGTCAGAGTACAATTCTCAGAGTGCCAACCAAATTAGTTTTCTCTGCAAGTAACTTTTTCGCAAGTGAAATGCTAGTAAAAAATTATCTGTGGTTCGTCCACAGCCTAAATATGGACCTGAAGGCTTAGTTACTACAAATTCGCTCAAGGGAATATTTGATCCTCGGGAATTTTTTCCCATATTTTTGAAAACATGGCAAATTTTTCTGTCTTCAGTCTTTCACTGCGTTCATTTTGTTTTATCAAAACGTATGAACCGAAGTATGTCTATAAATTTAACTCTAGACATTATCTGGGCGAAAAAAAACGGACCCCACATCGCAGACCATAATATGAACACTTCTAAATGAACGCTCCTCTAGCAAATAAAATTGCTACGAAGGCCCACAATTGTGATTCTGTAACCGTCCATTCCTTATTGTTCAAAACATAAAACTTGCCAAAGCCTGATAGAATCAATAAATGTCATGTTATGCGATTAATTATTAAACCATTCCATGAGTCAAATTGGCTCACGACCGTGAAAATAGGTATACCACATCCGATATCGCGAAATGAAGGGGTCTGCGGGGAAGAGTAATTAAAGTTTACATATACAGGTCGGACTCGATTATATATAATCGCATTGTTTTTTTGAGATTCAATTATGTATAGGATTTGAAAATAATTGTTGAAATAAAAATGGTCGACTATATATAATCGAGTCCGACCTGTATTTCATTATTTAAATAAAAACCAACGAATGTTTTTGGGAAGTAATATTAAAGTTTTATATATAAATTATGTTCAAATTTTCAATGTGTCATATTGGCTCGGTCCGTAAATCTAGTGTTATTTGTGGAACTCCTTTTTTGCATCAGAAATCAAGTTTTCTTCTCACTTTGTATGGACGTTCAAATAAGATTGTGTACGCGGGTAACAAGATTCGTGTCAGAGGGGTAGAAGTGTGGATTGAAATGAGGTTGAATGAAGAGGCAGATTTGTATTAGTCACGTCAATTAGAATATAACCATTTGCTAGAATGGTCATCCTCGCTCTCAACGCTCTTCAATTCAGTTTCTACTCAACTCAAATCATGTTGACGGCAAATGCCGAAGTAGTTCTAGTCGAAGCGATGCTACTGAGTGGAGTTTTGATTTTCATCTTCGAAGATTTCTGGTCCTGATCTTGACTTTCAACGATTTTCTACCCCTACCCACCGTATTCATCAGATATCGTTCCAACCACTTATCACTTTTTCTGAACCATGACATGTGTACCACTCCCATTTTACCGTGCATATTGCTTTATGCCGACAAATATTTCATAAATGACACTGTCAAATCGTACACACAGAAAAGTTGATCCAGCGCAGCGCGCCCACACGGGCTCAAAAACTGTTTTATCAAAACGTAATTGTCCATCGTCGTTATTGCTGAACAGTTAGTCCGGGGATTAAACTTTTCGAATATAATCCCTCATAAAATGCGCATTATTTTCCACCGCAATCCGCTAGCCGTTGTCAGCAGAAGAGTACGTGTTTCGCTTTCGCATTTGTGGTCACAATTTTCGAAACAGAACAGATCACCGCCACCAACAGCTGCAGGAACTTTATCAAACTTACTGCCACTTGCTTTCCACTATCACATCCTGACCGGTAATTCTTTGTGTATGTGTTTCGTTCCGTTTTTTTTATTCGCCCCAAAAAGTTACCTATCGGATGGAGATGTTTGCTGCTGGTTTATTGAAACTTTTACTGCACATTATCACTTTATCGCAGACGATGGCCCGAGAAGATACACCCGAACGTATAAACAAAAAAAGGAAGCCGGACGGAAACACGTATCAATGTAACACGATATTAGGTCTTAATCCAGCGGTTTACAAATATGTCAGCATAATGTAGTGAGCTTCACACCCTTGAGACATGAATATATTATTCCCCAGACGTGATGGCAGCACCGAGGCGGAACCGAACAATGGCGGGGTTTGTTTCTTCCCCTTGCTTGATTCCTGTTCGTCGTGTGGGGGGAGGGAACTGTTAACAAAATTCACACGAACCTTCACACGTACACACATACATGAGGATCACACCCCCGCGGAGGCACGAGTGGCACTAATCCCCAGTAAGTGTCTGTCGTTAAAAAGTTTGGTGAGGAGCATTTTCGAACATCTGGTCGCTTGATTCAGTATTAAATGGTAGGATTTCACTATGCTGCCGGCTATGTGTGATGGTAGGGAACCTTTTTTCAATAGCTGGCGGCGTTTGTCGTTAATTCTAGCATAAGGGTCGATTTTAGCGATAACACGTGCTGGTTATGACTAATTATAGTGCAATTTTATTGTTTAATTGCTTTGGGATAATATACATTGTAATGGTCATGTGTGACATGGATAATTTGGGTCTCATATATTTATATACAGCCATTCCATGCCAAACCGATATAGTGGTTCTCAGATTTTTGTCAAAAGTGGTAGTTTTGTTCTTTATCGCAAATTATTAGACCCGTATTTTTAAATTTATTTGTTAGGGTGACCATTTCCATTTTAGAGTAGTCCGAAAAATCCATTTTTTCACATTTTCGCCAAAAATTCCTTTTTTCGAAAATAAATAACTTTCAAACCACTGGACCAATTCAGATGTTCGACATATTAAATTGCAGCCAATTGCAGGGTAACTTCGATATAGCGTACATTTTATTTTCAAAATTGTACGTTGTATCGAATTGTACGTTATATCGAAGCATAATAAAGAACTCTGAAACGTAGCTTGTATTACCTTATTGTGTTGCTGTTTGAGTAAGGTTGATGAATAAATTCAATTAGAGGACGAAGCCAACTTTTCTCATGATGTTTCCCTTTGTTCTGTTGATTAAAGTTTGATTCATTTAGAATCCGAAATCACAAAACAGTTGTATTTCGGGATTGGTTGAAGGTACAACACAAGCTTTAGTATCAAAATACATATAATTCATTGTTTTTTCAGAAAGAAAATATTCAAAAAAATATTCCTTTGGACTTTGATAATGTGTACGTTATATCGAGATAAAATGTAAAATGTTAAAATGGGAAACTTCGATATCCCTGTAGCTGCTCTTTGTTGGTAAAATACTACAGTTGCAGAAAATTTGGATTATGTTTTCGTTATTGATTGTATTTGTTTTTTTTATAGTTTTCAAACAAGACTCATTGGCTTTAGTTTGATATGTCGATCATCTGAATCGGTCCAGTAGATCAAAAGTTATGATTTTTTGTAGTGGAAAAAATAAGAAAAAAAAATTTTTTTTGGACCATCGAGTAACTTTGAAAAATCATAACTCAAAACGAAAAAAAACGCCTCCCTGGTTTCGAGATATGTTATGTGAAAAATACTCAGCTTTCCAGAAAAAAAAATAAAAAATTATAGCGCCTTTGGTCCCGAGACCATGAAAATTATAAAAAACAAATACAATCAATAATAACGAAAACATAATTCTAATTTTCTGCAACTGTAGTATTTTTCCAAAAAAAGATCAGCTAAGGCGTCGTGCACAAATTAAGTAACGCTAAAAATGCGGTTTTTGGACAACGTCCCCCCCCTAGTTAATAATAAGTAACGTAAGACAAACCCCCTTCTCCTCATGATACGTAACACAAAATCAAAGTCGTTTGAAAAATTTTCATAACATTTCAGATTTTATTAAATAATGAAAATACCGACTTTGAAAATCTGTCCAGGCCGGAATCAAAGTTTATTCGAATTAAATTTGACAAGTTCATAGAATTTCTAACAAACAGAGAAAGAAAATCAATACTTACATCTGTTGGGTTTGGTACTTTCAAACCATCTAGTGGTTGGCTGAGAGGAACAGGAGCTGGTATGAATTCATGTTGATTTATACAAAAATAACTGTTTGTTTTCAGAAGTTCGAGAATGAATCGAGCATCGAGTCACTGCTCAACAAAAGGGTCGCTTTCTTAGGAATTTAAAAAATACGTTCTCAAAATTAAAGAATAGGGGGAAATAGTCCTAATCCGACCGATGGTCTTGACCGACCTCTTCTTGGATCTCGGAAATGGCGCCACCTACCGAACTTCTAGCGGTGTCAAATGGAAGGTGTCATAAAACTGAGGGTTTTAACGTATGACGACCATTTTCTTGTACCCTTTATTCCAGCGTTTTGGTGACATTCCGTGCTTTCAATGCTGGAAAGATAGATTTTTAATGGAAAGATAGATTTTTAATCAGTACTGAGAATGAGTTAAATGTTCTTTCAGACGATGAAACATTACAATACTAAACTATTTCGATTGCTTATGGTCTGCTCTTCAAGACAAGTTATATAGATTGAATTTACCTGATGCTTGAAGTAAACAGCATACCGTTAATTGAAAAAAGTTGTGGTGGTCCTGAAGCAGCCCTCTGTGTTTGCTTCGTAGTTATTTAACACGTTCCCTCATGTGTTTAACATCAACGGACGAATTTGCAATTTAAAGGGGTCTGATCAGGGTCATCTTCCCCTATATATTTGACTAAATTTGAAATTCACGCACGTATGATTTTGGATGCTGTCTGTCGTTCTACTGATGGGTCCTGTTTCAGATCAATTCATCTGCGCTGTATTCGCATTGAGTTGCCTAATCTTGTATGCGGGTGTGTGTGCGGGACAGAATAACAGATATGATCGGGAATGGTCAGATTGAGCCATATTTGGTTTCTATCGGGACTAAACAACTTTGTATAAATTCCAACTGTGGGCGCGACCAAATTAGAAGATGTATCTAGCATTGCAATCATTGCATCAAACTGACGCCATTGTATTAAGGTTCTGAGCTACACAATTGTGTGGGGAATCATCAATCTAAGCTATCGTCAGCTCACCAAGGCAATAAATGTTCTGGAATTTTATCAGTGATTTGGTTTTGCATGACGGTAGCAAAACTCTCTCCACAAAGGATGACAGCTAAGCTTATCTAGACCGGCAATATTAACAAAAACTGTTGAGAAGAGCACAAAACGGAGATAAATGTGTGTATATTTCATTGCTTCAAGCCATTGATATATGGATGTTTGTGTGCGTACGTGCGTTTTAACGTATTGCGCTGTTGCGGAGGAAAGATAATGGGAGGGAAATATTTGCGCTAGAGTAATGAATCTCTGCTGAGACAAATATTCAGCCTTTTTCCAAGCAGTTGACATTGTTTGTTTCCCGTCATCATGAAGGCTTCGTTGGTGCCTTTGACATTGCATCAATGCATTGAACTGTCGCTATGGCGAAGCAGGTGTTAAGGTTGTGCACCAAAAAAATATTTGGGGAATACCAAGTTATTCGATGAGTCATAATAAGTTATTAATTTATTTGGGTTCGCGTGCCAGTTGTAAACCTCCCTTCAACTAGGATTGCATTAGGGATAATCTTGATCATAATGAAGAAGTGCTACTCTCTTCGAGGTTGTTGAGATTAACAGAAAGAGTTTATTTCGTTTATTTAGTCACCAAGGAAGTAAATGTCGTTCTGGAATTTTGTATTTGATTTGGTTTCGCATGACGGTAGGAAAACTCTGCGCCTATCTCGAGCATGTATTATTCTGCGAGCACAAGAATGATTCATCAAACAATTGTTGTCAAATGATTCAACAATAAAAAAAAAATTCAGAACGACCAAACTGGTAGAATGGTTATTTTTCTAAAATTTCGTAGCATTATAAAATAATATCCGCAGTTATAAACAAGCGACTTGAATTGAACTTCAGCGTAGTTCTACGTCAACAATGCGGTCGTGTCTTGGACACAATCTCCTATAATTTTTTTCATCACGTTTTGAACCATCCGTATGATAAAACATATGGTTACTTTTCCCTTCTCTGATAGCAGGGAACTTATTTTTGAATACAGCTGGATTGCATTTGTTCTTCTTAAACTCGTTCAGTTCTGTATTAATTGTAAATATTGGAACTAACCATGATTCTAAAATGAGACCATCCTCGTTTTGTATGTCTGGGAAACTGATTCGGTATTTTTGTAAAAAGCTTCCACAACGAGCAGGAAACGAATGGTCCTGTCGAATCCTGGTAGCTGGTATTTGCTTCAAAATTTGGTACATGGGATGATTTGAATTACATAATACTCGCGTCATCAGTGTGTTTTCTCTTCGGAAACTGAGCGGTTGATAGTTCGTGTCTACTAGGGGAAAAGGGGGGAATTTGCAAATCGCTTAATATTTCCAAGCCAATATGGTCTAATTAAAAAAATGTCCCATTCTACACCTGAGTTACACTTGTTTTCTCTCAATAAATAATGTTTAATCATTATATAAAGCTTCAATCTACCAAATATATCATAAAATGAAAGAGATGATTTTTGGACATTTAAATTTGGTGAGGGGTGATTTGGACCATCTGTGGGGTGATTTGGTCCAGTGTGTATTTCATCGAAAAAAACATACTTATGTTTATGTAAAGTTTTTTGGGATAATGTTACAATCAGTAACAATGTTTTGGGATCGATACCAGGTGTATTGGCCAGGTTCCAGACCAGAAAAGTTGGATTGACACCATCTCGAATTTTGCATGAATCTTTTCACTGTTGGTTGAGCATTTTCAAACACTTTTGATGCTTGGTCAAAGAAAATCCGTTCTAGATGGCCTGCGTTGCCCTTTCAATCTACTCCTACTTCTAACGTTGTCTGTCCATCCTCTAATTTCTAATTGATTCTGGAATCAATTATACCAAAGGAAAGTCTCAAACTTGTAGGACCAATTCTTCCCCACAGAAACGTGTCCATGTACCCCACACAACACGCAAAAATTAAAATGCAATTAATTTCATTTATTGTCATCAAACATACAGTTTCGCTATATCAAATTGTTCCTCTTCTGTAGGCGAACAGAACTTAACTGCACAATACACGAAAAGTTTGTTTAATTAGCGGGAAAAACCTTAAAACCACTATTGGAAAACTCACATTTTTTGACGATTAAAGTGCTTGTTGTGTTTATGTTACCGTTTCCCTCTACTTGTGAGGTTATACCAAAGTTTTTTTTTACTTTAGGTACATACGGTTCAACAATAGAAGGAAATGACATTATAAAAGCCGACATGACATTTTTTAGATAAAGGGGTGGTCCAAATCACCCCATATGACCAAATCACCCCGTGTTACCCTACCATACTAGTTACTGGACTTGACCTGAATGCTCCTCTAGACAAACGAACACCGTTCTGGTGAACTGGGTCTGGGCTTCCTTTATATGAGTTTTCCATGTTAGAGATTTGTCAAATATCATTCCAAGAAAACGAACTTCTTCTGATCCTTCAATTTTCTGTTGGTCTATGAAAAATTAGAAAGATCTAGAATGTTTTTAGCCACATTGGTTGCGCGTTCGCTTAGTAAGCGATCGATCGTGAGTTCAAAACTCAGGGCCCTCATTGACCATCTTTGTGTTGTTACAGAATAGCTACGTCCACGCAACAATCATCAGCGATGGAGATCGATCCACGGTCGAAATAAGATCGATTCATCCATACAACTGCTCTGCTCTGCAAGAAACATCGGGCTGCTGTTCTATAAATAACTCAACAATGATCAATCAACTGTCTCCGCTGTCCGGTGGTCCAACTGGATAATGGAAGAACAGAAAGAATAATCTTACGCCTAAAATGGCTACTGTGTGAATGTACCATATGTAATGGTATAGAAGGAATACTGGCGAATGACAACTGTGTAATGTGCTAATTATAGATATGATAAGCATGTGACATGTACACGATTAAAATTCGGCCCTGTCCATCTAAAATGCTAATGAGCCTTAAATAAATAAATGGGATAAAAAAAAGAATGTTTTCGCCTTTTGCAGCAGAAATGAACCAATGTTGTTTTGGACATAGAAATTTTAAATCCATGCTCGGAAAGCCATGCATGAATCTTATTAATTGAGGTTAGGATATGTTTTATAATCGATTTTAGATATCTAAAAGGGAATATCGTCGGCATATAAAAGCAATTTACATTTTGGTGATATGTTTTTGCAGACATCGTTGATTGCAACCAAGAATAACGTTACGCTCAAAACAACTCCTTGTCGGTGGAGGCGATCTAGCGTAGTGGTAACATCCATACCTCTCACGCATAGGTCACGAGTTCAATTCTCACTCCCGACATTCTTCCAAAAATGGAAGTAAAAGTGACGATAAAAAAAACAACTCCTTGTGGTACACCGTGATGCCTTAGAACACGCAAAATTAACGTTCGATGAGAAAGTTATGAATGAAAGCCAACGTATGTCCGTCAATTCCAAAAGATTTCAGTCTATCTATGACGTGTCTTTGCCATGTCAAGTCATATGCTTTCTCCAAATCGAAGAAAATGGCACACGTGTGTTCCTTTGAATAGAACGCTTTTTCAATATCACTACCTAGGATAGTTAAATTGTCTATTGTGGATCGATCTGATCGAATGCCAAACTGAAAGTCGAATTTATTAACCCTCTATTGATAATGCGCACTAAAATCTTGCATGCAAAAGTAATGAAATGAAGTCGACATATAGTGGTATTGATTCAACCCACAACGATAATAATTTCCGGCAACTTTGTGTTTGCCTTACATTGTTTCCCATTCAAACTTTTCCATGTTCCCATAAAAAATCTGAAATTCATTTCAACTGAACCCACTTTCAATGGCGACTTAAAGTTTCGCCAAAGCCACGCCATCCACCGCCATCACCACCCTCTCTACTCATGCGTCAATTGAACCTCTAAGTGCGACACAAACACTTCACTCTGTCAGCTGTCATCTACGAGAAGCAGAGCTCCAGAAAACAATGAGACAGAATTTACTTTCATATTCAGTCCCCCATCAACGTCATCATCGAGCAGGGAGCAACGCAAAAAAGGAACGGAAAACGAAAAAAAAAATAAAGCCGGGAAAAAGGAGGAAAGCCAGCGAGAAAGGAAAGAACAAAAAAACAAATGAAAAAATTTTAGCACGATGAAAACGTGATTTTGTTTGTGCGTTGCGTTGAGGGTCCCGTCTCCGTGTCTCGCACTCTCACCAAAATTGCCGTCTCCATGAGCCTTTCAGAAACAACGATCCTAATACAATGGCGCGCGGCTCTCTAGGGTGGTGGCTCGTCGTGTGATGCTAGACTCCCAGACTGTCTTGGTGGCTTCCTACCGCGTTGCGTCCTCTTGCACACTTGCTGCAGCAGTTGCATCCTCATCGTCAGTATCGTTTTGCAGAAATTCTCTTGAACAAACAACAAGAAGGATAGGTGGTCTGCTGCGCTCTTGTGTTGTGTTTCTGCTGCTGCTGCTGCATTTTAAGGGCATTTCAGAACAGAGAATGACAGAAACTAAAGCGGGGTACTCTTTACTTCCGGGTGATATGGTGCGATAGTAGCGATGAGGGGGTGTTTTACAAGTCGAGACATATGAGATATCGCACACTTTAGCACTTGTATTACTTCAGTTGACTGGTGTTCCCCTCCCCTCTGTGTGTGTCCGTATTTACTGCCGTTCTCCAAAACCGAATGCACTCCTCTTGAGCACAATGTCGCATGTGGGGAATAAATTTCTTAGGGAAACGTTCTTATTCAATGTGGCCGTTGAAGGGGCTAATATTCCCAATTATTTTTGCAGAATTCGTGATAAGCTATCATTAAATCCTTCCACAGCTTCGTTCATGTTTTTTAAACAATTCTTTTTCTTTTCTCTTCTTTGCAGGTAAGTTTTATCAATCAACAACGGAGTTTCACGTGCTATATTTGGCGATGGTTCGAACGGACAAGATTTATGATGAGTTTGCTGCTTCGCCCCGCGACGACAACTGATAAATAAATCCAACCAAAAATCCCCGGTGGAATCTGCAGACGATCAATAACAACCGCCAAAAAACACAAGCAGCAACATAAATAACCACGCATCTGCACAAAACACAGGTAACAAGGGTAATCGGAAAACCTCATTCATCTTCGCCGATTGGATTGTTGCACGCCACATATCGTCCAGACGGCAAATCTGTTGGTCGCGCCGTTAGATGGTTACATACTCGTACACACAGAACCACATGGCGTTGGAAGACAAAACAGACGCTGCTGCATCCGACCCAACTGCAATCGAGTTTCGCTAGACTACCGACCATGTGTATGTTGTGCTTAGATCAGCGCGACATATTTGTACGAAAATGGTCTCTCGTGGGGCTGCAGTTGGATTACAGCAAAAGCCCTGACTACGGTGAACACGATTGGCGGTGATGGTGGGACCATTTAGGATCGACCAATGCACAGTTACCCAATGTGGCATTCGTAGTTCTTTTCGTAGTCTTTTTTTTCTGCTCGCTGTATTGCATTCCTTACGCGAATAGTGGAACGCGCGTTTATCAGCGCAGCAGCAGCTTCTTCAGCGACTGATCCGGCCTTTCTAGTTTTGCGCACGGCAAGAATATATTTTTATGGAAAGACTACTCACGAAGTTGCACTGTGTGTTAGGTGGAATGTTGAATTACTATAATGTTTGTTTTTTTCCGTCGCAAATAGAGATGAGATTGCGCATTCGACTAGTGTTTGCTACAACATACCGAAACAGTACATTGTGGAAACTTGATCCTCTTGCTAGCAATGAGTTTTTTTGCTTTCGTACACATTAAATTCGCGATAGCGCATAGATCGTCAGCCAGATGTGTCTCACGTTACCACCCAACACGGATGAGCGTCGTTAGTTCATTACGGTTAATTATCGCATGAAATATCATCGGACGAAGATGGCTGTGTGTATCCGGTTTCACGGCAGGAACACAATCTGCGAACTGCGAACTGGTGCGCTGGTAGACAAATGTCGGTCAACAGCTCATGGACAGGTTCGCGAATCGATTACAGAATGGGGCCATTTCTTTGGAAATGGTTCAAAGATAGAGTCCGCATTAGATTGATGGATGGAATGTATACCGGTACCGGTTGGTCTTTGAGTCTCTTGTTTCACCAGATTTCGATTTAATAATTTAATGTGTACAAAATTGCAATGTTTATACGTCCAGGATGGTAACAGGGTGGTAACTCAACCAGGAAAACCGGAAAAACTAGGAAATAGCCAGGAAATTTGTCCACCAGGAAAAACCACGAAATAACCTGGAATTTTCATTAAAAACCAGGGAAGAATCAAATGGATTAATATTAGGTTGTGGAAAAAGTAATCCTTTTTTTCAGGTGGTATTCAAAACATTGAATTATAGAGTAGTGCGGGGCAAAGGTGCGCACCTAACTGTTGTCGTCCAAAAACTCTTGAAATAAAAACAAATGAAATTCACTTTGCTGACCAAATTGTAACTATTTATATTACCTTCGAAACGTAGTACAAGAATTTCTCGAGTTTTGTTTGTAGTTAGACAAAAACCTATTTTAATACAAAATGACAAATGCGTACTTTTGCCCCATAATGGGGGCAAAAGTGCACACTTATTGAGTTGTACTTCTGAGGTAACTTGTAACAAAAATAAATGCTCTACCATTACCAGCGGGAGAAGCATCATTACTAGAGTGTGTAGGCACCATTCAGTGGTGAGGAGAGGGGTGTTGTATGATGTTTTATGGGTGGAGATGGGTGGTTGTTTTGGTCGAACGTTCCACGTGGAATTTTTTGGGAGGTTGGAGACTGACAATATAAGATACCTGACATTTGAAACAGAATTCTTTTTATTAACAAACTAGCTGACCCGGCGAACTTCGTACCACCCACAATTGATATATTGATATAAACCATTTCGAACACTCAAGTTCCCACAGAAATTATTTTCATGTACGTAATCTATACTCGCGGTATATATATTTTTTTTTACATATACACCTGACGCAGACACATCAATCCTGATACTGACGGTTTAAATCCGTTGCTCCGTTCTTGAGTTAAATCGTGAGGAACGGACACCAAATCATTTTTATTTTTATAGATCAAGTTTATAAATACATAGTTACCTTCACTTGATTTATTTGAAACTCATTATTGAAAAAACAACATTTATTTGAAGTTCATTGGGAAAACATAAACATAAACGAAACTTAACCGTTGTTGAATTGAATGCATGGTGAAAATAAAAACAATTCTGATTTGAAATTCATTTTGAACCATCTTGAAGCAATTGTTTATTTTTCTTCCTCATTTTGGATTTCCGATTCCGACGCTTTGCCTTGGAGCGCTGTTGCTTCGTTGCGCTGTTGTGGGATTCGAAGAGACAGACGATGGTTCCTCATGAAGCTAGAAGCCCAATCCTTTTCTGCCAGTTTTGCAACTTGGTTGAATTCGTGCTGGAGGTTGTGGCTTCCGCAAAATCAAACGACAGGTGCCTCAAATTTTTGAGAGTCATATCATAGAAAGCTTTGTCCAGTGCTTTGCAATGGTTCGCCAGATCCTCAGACTGCTCACTCATAAATACTGGTCTGAACCGCCCCAGGTGCTCGCTGGCGCATCCCAGCAGAAGTAGAAATGTTAATAGAAGAAGATTCGAATCATAAATCACTCACTGATATGAGCCTCTTCCTCCTAGCTGATTCAGAAATACCGAGGTCTGCCGCAATTCGATGCTTCGAGACTCCCTTCCGAAGCCTCTGTCGGGCCATTTGAGCATTTCTTCTGCATAAGTTCAGGACTAATCAAGCCAATGGAGTCAAATTTAGGATGTGAGGGTTTTTGGGTACGATAAATGTTTCTATGATGGTATGACACCCCTCCCTCCTCTGGAATGGATAGGGGGTTCCACAAAAATATTACACATATTCCAATCAAACATGACAATTAAAATTTTTCAT
The DNA here is from genome assembly GCF_029784135.1 of Toxorhynchites rutilus septentrionalis. NCBI lineage: Eukaryota > Metazoa > Arthropoda > Insecta > Diptera > Culicidae > Toxorhynchites > Toxorhynchites rutilus. The sequence continues at coordinate 200,153,698 of NC_073745.1, forward strand.
ACACATATTCCAATCAAACATGGCACTCGACGTGTTAAATAAACATTTCCATCGAGTAAATTTTAATTTGCCAATATAGCGATTCGCATTTGCTGTACATGACAAAGGCGCGCGCGCGGCCTGACGGAAAAGTCGCTATAAAATAGCGTGGCACTCAACGTGTTAAACAGTTTCTCATTACTCAAAATGGTATTTTACTCGCCCGACTGCACATAGAAAAGCGGTGAGTCCGGTTTTCTATGTGCAGTCTCGTCCTTTTTTTTATCCCTTTTGTTTATTTTAGGCTCATTAGCATTTTTAGCTGTAACAGAGCTGAATTTTAATCGTGTACATGTCACATGTTTATCATATCTATAATTAGCACATTACACAGTTGCCATTTTTCGGCGTTAGAGTATTCCCTTCTATACCATTACATATGGTACACATTTACACGTTAGCCATTTAGGCGTAAGAGTTTTCCTTCTGTTCTTTCATTATCCAGTTAGACCGGACAGCGGAGATAATTGATTGCTCATTGTTGAGTTATTTATAGAACAGCAGCCCGATGTGTCTTGCAGAGCAGAGCAGTTGTATGGATGAATCGATCTTATTTCGACCGTGGATTGATCTCCATCGCTGATGATTGATGCGTGGACGTAGTTATTCTGTAACAACACAAAGATGGTCAATGAGGGCCCTAAGTTTTGAACTCACGATCGATCGCTTACTAAGCGAACGCGCAACCAATGTGGCTACAAAGACCCCCTGGTCTCGTCCTTGTCAAAATACTTTTTTATGCAGCAACTTTTTCGGCTATACAGGAGAGGCCGAAACTTTTTATTTTTGTTACTTCTTTTTAATTTGTAGTGAAGTGTTTCTTTCAAATTATCATCTTCGGAGACAAAATTTTTTTTTTAATCTTGAATGCAAATAATTTATTGATATTCTATGCATATTTGAATTCGTAGTCCTTCTTCTTACTAGTCCAATGTTAGTATTATTTCAATATTTCAACAAAAATCTTATCACTGTAGTAGAAAATCCTTATCAGAGGAAAATCTATTCAAGGTTTTTTTTTGTAGAAAACTTTTATTCTTTTAGTATTATTTCAATATATCATCAAAAATCTTATCACTGTAGTAGAAAATCCTTATCAGAGGAAAATCTATTCCGAGTTTTTTTTTTAATTTGATTTTTGGATACAATAGGGCCTTCTTGTTCATTTGACTACAAGGCAATTGATTTACAAATACATATTCATGGTGAAAAACTAAAAATAAGTTTAATCACATTTGTCTCATATTCCGAACACCATTTTTGTCACTGACTTATATTCCAAACATTTTTGTCTCGAATTCCGAACAGCGAAAATGCAACTTTATTTTGAAATCATAACTTTAGAACTACTCGACCGATTCATGCAATCGATACATCAAATTAAAGCCAATTAGCTAGTCGGCATTAGAATTTGTTTTTGAAAAATATTATATTCGCAAAACAATTGGATTTTGTTTTCGTAATTATTGGTTGTATTTGTTTTTTTTATAATTTACATGGCTTAGGGACCAAGGACGCAGTATCTTCAATTTTTTTTATTAAAGAGATTTTCAGCCAAAGGCTGGTTCATCTCTAAATATGTATTTTCTATATTTTTTTTTCTTGAAGCTGAGGCTTATTTACAAAACATATCCAAAAATCATATATCTGATTGTTTTTTTTTCGTTATTGAGTGATTAATTTCCAAAGTCGAGATATTTTTGGTTGCGGCAGCTTTTTGATCAGAATACAGGAACATGGGAAATCCGAATGAAAACAACAAATGAAACACAAATTTCTGCATTACGCGAGAATTAATCAAGCAAATGAAACCAAATTAGGTATATTGAGGTTTTAGGGTGCAATAAATGTTTCTATGATGGTTAGACTCTCCACCGCCCTCCCTAAAGGGGGTAGGGAGGTCTGCAGTACAATTGAAACTCAATTTTCTGCATTACTCGAGAATTAATCAAGCAAATGGAACCAAATTTTACATGTGGAGGTTTTGGGTGCAATAAATGATTCTATGTTGGTTGGATACTCCTCCCCTGTCTGTTAGGTGGGGCTGTCATACAAATGAAATATAAATTTTTGCATAACTCGAGAATTAATCAAGAAAATGAAACCGAATTTGGCATGTGGAGGTTTTAGGGTGCAATAAATGTTTTTACGGTGGTTAGATACTCCTCCCCCTCTCTAAGGGAGAGCTGCCTTACAAATTAAACACGAATTTCTGCATAATTCGAATACTAATCAAGCAAATTTGCCAAATTTGTCATGCGAATGTTTTAGGGGACACGAAACGTTTCCATGGTGAATAGACACTCCTCCCCTCTCTCTGAGGGGGGGCTGCCATACAAATGGAACTCAAATTTCTGCATTACTCGAATTAATCAAGCAAATGGAACCAAATTTTGCATGTGGAGGTTTTAGGGTGCAATGAATGATTCTATGGTGGTTAGATACTTCTGCCCCTCTCTTAGGTGGGACTGGCATACAAATGAAACACAAATTACTGCATAACTCGAGAATTAATCAAGCAAATGAAAACAAATTATGCATCCGGAGGTTTTAGGGTGCAACAAATGTTTTTACGGTGGTTAGACACTTCACCATACCTCCTCCCCTCCCTCTCTAAGGGGAAGCTGCCATACAAAATTCAACGGGGTCGATTAGAAGATCAATCAATGAACAGTTCTGCGATTGGACCCATGGTCTTGTTCATAGTAAGAAAACGTGAATGTTTGAAGGTATCGATAACAAAAAAACAAATTTTGGGTGGGACGAAGTTTGCCGGGTCAGCTAGTGGTGAATAAAGTTGATGGTGACAACCGATTATGCATTGCTTCGTACATCAGACCAGCTTTAGAGCACAGTCTCTCGCTGTAAATATTACTGCAAGGAGCTGGAATATGCACTCTAGCAACCTTGTCAATAGGGGTTCTGCTTAGAGTTTAATGACCATCAAAAAGATTGCAATCGATTCGAAATGTTTTGTCATAACAATCAATTTCTTTAGCAATAGGATTTTATTCCGGAACGCTACACTGACTGTTTTTTTTTTCATTTGCCACTTCTATGAAAAAGTCCCAAAAGGTGACATGAGTCTCGCGTATAAGGTTTGATTCAGTTTCGTCTCATTTACTTCGTTTAACAGGTGTTGAAGACGGTGATGAGCTGTTACTCTCACAGGGTTCGTCGGGAGATATTTTATATAATCCAATAAGATTTCATACAGGGCTGTTTCCATTTCAAGAACTCCTAAATAGTCTGACATGAACCTCGGGTTCAAAAGTTTGCGATTGGGTTCTATGGATCCTCTCCTAATAAATTGGAATGACTTCCTAATCCATTGCTTAAATATGCTCTGATGCGAGGTGAGTTCGGTTTTCTATGTGCAGTCTAGACCTTTTTTATCCCTTTTGTTTATTTTAGGCTCATTAGCAGTTTTAGCTTTAACAGATCCGAATTTTAATCGTGTACATGTCACATGTTTATCATATCTATAATTAGCACATTACACAGTTGCCATTTTTCGGCGTTAGAGTATTCCCTTCTATACCATTACATATGGTACACATTTACACGTTAGCCATTTAGGCGTAAGAGTTTTCCTTCTGTTCTTTCATTATCCAGTTAGACCGGACAGCGGAGATAATTGATTGCTCATTGTTGAGTTATTTATAGAACAGCAGCCCGATGTGTCTTGCAGAGCAGAGCAGTTGTATGGATGAATCGATCTTATTTCGACCGTGGATCGATCTCCATCGCTGATGATTGTTGCGTGGACGTAGTTATTCTGTAACAACACAAAGATGGTCAATGAGGGCCCTAAGTTTTGAACTCACGATCGATCGCTTACTAAGCGAACGCGCAACTAATGTGGCTACAAAGACACCCTGGTCTCGTATTGTCAAAATACTTTTTTATGCAGCAACTTTTTCGGCTATACAGGAGAGGCCGAAACTTTTTATTTTTGTTACTTCTTTTTAATTTGTAGTGAAGTGTTTCTTTCAAATTATCATCTTCGGAGACAAATTTTTTTTTTAATCTTGAATGCAAATAATTTATTGATATTCTATGCATATTTGAATTCGTAGTCCTTCTTCTTACTAGTCCAATGTTAGTATTATTTCAATATTTCAACAAAAATCTTATCACTGTAGTAGAAAATCCTTATCAGAGGAAAATCTATTCAGGGTTTTTTTTGTAGAAAACTTTTATTCTATATTAAGGGTCTAAATGGAAAACTTAAAAAATTGTTCATAAGTTTTATGAAAAATGTGTTCATTTCTCTTTAAAATGTAATCCTTTATTTGTTTCGTGCACACATGCAGTTTCTCTCTGTTTCGTATCCGCAAATAAACAGGCAAATGTTCGGCCATCAGGCGTCGAAGCTTGCCGGATATCCGGTATCCATGGTATACATGATTATATATTTTCTACTCCATGTGATTTATTCTGTATTCTCCGCTATCGAATACATGGCAAATGACCGTTCAGTTCGACGATAGAAAACCATACTACATTGGTGAGCGAGAAAGTACATTTTACGCCCGCTTCACAATCGCAACTGAAAGAATTCCCGAGCGGGCACCGGCTTATATACAGATTAGTGTGATTTAAATAACCTGTTCCCAAGCTATTTTTATGTTATCGAAATACAATTTCCGAGTCAATAAGTAACAAGCATATAACTCTTGGACATTTTTCCTTTCGAATGAAATAATTGTCACACCACTCAATTCAGTCGGCAAAGAGGTATTAACGTTCAAAACCTTGCACTCCAATTGTCACGCTCTCGTTTTCGAAACTTTGAAGTTACACCCCGCTACAGAAATGAAAAACGTAGGCGTACATCAAAAATATCATTTGGAAAAAATGCCTTCTTGAAGACATAGAACGGGGTATTCAGAATGGTATCCAACTAATTGTTCGCCCGAAATAGCGAACAAACGAGCATCGTCAGATCGCGCTTTCGTTTACTTAAAAAATGGTTCTGCAAATTACTCAATAAAATAAACATTCTTCGCAATTCTATGTATCTATGAAAATCTCTTCTGTTCTCAATGAAGTTGAATAGTATGAAAACACTTCTTCAATTTACTGCACAAATATGCATCCAATATCCAATATAATCAATATCCCTAATGTGAACATGCAATCAACGCAATGTTCAAGCACTACCGACTCAACACACACACAACACAACAAACAGCAACAAGCAACTACCGACAACGAATGAACTCTCAGAGTTTAAAGTCTCTTTAATTCAATACCGTTACCGTTACTACCGACTCAAGAACCTTGTTATCTAATAAGGTGTATAAGGTGTATGAAAATCAAACATATAATGTTCGACATACACTACTAATGAAGAAAAGTGTTTATGTTCGAGAAGATTAACGACCAATTAACGCTATAATGACCACTTGTCGATAATAAATCTACTTCTTCGAGCTCAAGAACACTATAAGAGCTCCTGGAGCTGAAATCTAGAGGGCCTCCGACCCGACCCGGTACAGAAATTCAAATAACGAAATACGATACTCAAAACCCCACTTGAACACAAATAAGTGCGCTCGCAATCATTCGAAACCGAGGTCAAAACAGAGCACATAAAAATTATTCCAATTTCATATCGCTCATTCCTAACGGTCACATTCTTGAACTCACCCCTTTCCGTCGTGTTGTGCATCACCACCCCTAGGTAATCAGAAATGCCATACGAAACGACAGTTTTTTTATGATCCCAAAACTCTACATCGTTCAGCAGCAGTTGCAAGAAACAAGCAATTGCGCTTCGACATCTGGGAACAGTCGGATCTCGAAAGACTTCGCCCCCTTCATATCTCCCCTCTCGTTCTTCCTCTTTAGCGCATTTATACGTGATTCGCCGAGCGGCGAATATTTCTATACGTTTTCCATATCCACTCACGAAAAGAGAGATGGAATCCTCAGACGATATGGATCCAAAAACCAGATTGCTGATAAGGACGTGAAAGAATCTCCCTACAAGTGTGACAGTTTGAGTGTCTGACATCATCTGAGTTTTCAGAATTTGTGATAGGAAGTAAACCATTTCGCTAGTTTCGTTTTATTCGACTGAATTCTAGAAGAATTGCCCATTTTTCATCGGCTGCTGTCTGCCGCATTCAAATGTACGAAACAAATGCACACTGCTGTACGAAAGTGAATCTAGCGAAGCCACTACCCGAGAATGACAGTGTTTATGTGCACTTTAATCCAAACGAATAATGTCACTGCTATGTGCAATTTATTGGCATAATGCCACACGATCATCATCATCTCCATAGTGACTGAACGCGTCCTTCCCTTCCCACAGTACCTCTCCCCCCTACCCTTCGTCCACCGTGGCTGTCGGTTTGTATGAAAGTTTTTCTCCCTCCCATCATCTTGTTGAAACATCTGCGAAGTCTGCCGTGTCCTTTTATTTTCACTTGCCCGCCGTGTTATTCGTTTACACAGTATAAAATAAAGTTGACATGACGACGACGGCGGCGATGATGCTGTTTGCGGCGTCGCAGGAATAGAATCACGACGTGACAATCTATACGGAGTGGTACTTTCGCTGCTCCTAATGTTATTCGCAAATACAATTTGGTTTTCGGTTTCAGAATTTTCGAACAGGCGTTGTTTAGGTGGAATGCGTGTCTGTTGTATCGGAGCGCGCGTTGTTTGACTTGACCGGTGCGAATGATGACAGTGTTTTCAAAAAGTCTTACAGAGTGGCGTTGGATGGAAAAATGTTATCGAGATATGGAAAATTCGAGTAACTCCCGTATTCCATTCACTGAGTCAATAAACTACTTCAAACACAGTTTATAGTCAGATGAAACTATTCGAAGTATTTTGCCAAGGAACCGTGGCATGTGAACTCCATTGAGTCGCTGCTATCATAATCATAATTTTAAAAAATAAACATAGATTTTAAAGAATAACAACTCATTTCTCTGATAAGTCCAATGATTTTTTTCAGAGTGTTAGAAATAACATCTAATACATATGTCCTATTTCTAATTAATTTGGCTCATTCACCAGGTGTGCGAGTTGAATTGTCCGGTTTTTCCCATGAAGAAAACACATAGTTTTCAGGAGAACCTCGAAATATATTCATTCGAAGTATCCCCGTTAGATTTTCCACATTTTGCCCATCTCTCAGGTACATTATGGATTCCTTTACAATTTATTTCTTTGTTTCGGTGAAAACCATTCGCCGACCCATTTTTCGGCATCTTCATGTTCGGCAAAGTGCTCCTCTGCAAGTGCATGCCCCATTGCAGCAAAAAGGTGATAATCTGACGAGGCCAGTTCGTGAGAATACGGCTAGTGCGATAGTGTATTCAAGTTGAGCATTTTTATTGCGTCCGTCACGGCTTTGGTGGTGTGCGCCGGTGCGTTGTCATCCTGTAATATACCTTTTCCTTGTCTTCCAGCTCTTTCTGATCTTTTTTCCGTCAATACAAAGTTTAAATTTATCATTTGCTGTGTGTAGCGAAATTTATTTATCGTTCCACCCGGTTTTTGTAGCTCATGGTATCCTCCTGGTTCAACCTCTCAGAGAGCATCGTCATTCGACTGAAACGATTTTGTTTTGCAGTGGATGGGCCAACTTCACCAGGAGCAAGTCATGATTTTTTGTGTTTGGGTTCTCGAAATAAATCCATTTTCCCTATGGCGCTATCGAAGAAGCATTTCACAAATGGTTTTGCGATGTTTCATTTGCTTTTCGCTTCATTTGTGGGACACCTATTTTAGTTCTTCCCCAAGGCGATGGCCATTTGCTGTACGGGACACATTCACTGTTTTCGCCAATTTTGTCGTGTTAGGGTTGGGTCGGCATCTAACAACTCCTACAATTCCTCGCATTCGAACCGTTTCGCTGCACCCGGATGCTCACATTGTCCTTCAGATCGAGATCTTTTGTTTTGTCGAAACCATCTCTCACATGCAGGGCCCGAAACCTTCGAAGATGAAAGATAAAAATCGACTCTCCTCTTAGTAGCTTCGCTTCAACTAGGACTACTTCGGCATTCGCCGTCAACATAATTTGAATTGACTAGCAAATGAATTTACGAGCGCTGAGAGCGAGGATGATTGATGAAATATTCTTGTCAATGATTATTCTAATTGACGTGACTAATGAATTCAAATCTGCCTCTTCATTCAACCAGACTTCAATCAACACTTCTACTCTCCCTGACTTGAATCCCGCGTTACCCGTTGTGTTACCCGCTAACACAACTAATCTTATTTTTACGTCCATATAAAGCGAAACGAAAACTTGATTTCTGATCTAAAAAAGTAGTTACACCAACAATGGACGGTTTATTGTCGTCCCATCGTGAACTCAAACCAACGAACCTATCAGTTATCAGGTATGCTATAAAGGTCCTCGCGTTAGTCAAACCACGTTGATCTCAAACATCGATACATGCATACGTGATACATGAATGAGAGACAAACGAGTCACTTCAGTATGCATTAAAGTCCACTTGACGGGGAAGAATGAACTGCGATAGTAGAGTCGTAGAGTGCGATACAACTAAACGCCCGAATGACTGTTGAGTCATGTTGACGGAGAAACTGCTGGAAGAAGCTGAAACTCATTTCCAATTGAATACGAAGGCGACTTTTTTTTATAGTCCGCTGACTATCCTCAGTTGAAAATGATTTTGCCGAGCCCTGCTCGCATGTTATGTCATGTCACTCATCTTAGGAGTTGGCAGCACCATCTCAGATTGCTTTGAGACGTTGTGAGTGTAAAGACATTGGTCATTTGTGCAACTTGGCGTACTTGATTTTTTTTTTGAAAAAGACTATTTTTTAAAAAGGACTAAATTTTTTTTTATTTAAAAAAAATAATTCTTTCTCAAAAACTATAATATCTACGTAATTTTGGTCAAAGAAAGAAATGTCGTAATTTGGTTAAATTTTCATAAACAATTTTTTTTCAATTACACTAAAAAAGTCACAGGAGGGTTATATCCGAGACACGACCGCATAGTTGACGTAGGATTCCGTGAGGCTATCTGTTGATTTTGGATATGTTTGAAGAATTACATCGTGAAACTCTTTGATAATGATTTGGTGACCCTGAAAAGGGCAATTTTGTTTGGTTGTTGGGTATTGTTTGTTCACTCCAGCAGTGTTTACCGAGTAATGACGACATAAATATAGTAAACAGTCGTTGGGTGGTGCGTATCAGATAGAAAATGCCGAAATGGAATGAGATATGATCAAAACCGCCCTCTGTGACCCTAGACGAGATGTCTCCTGTGTTATGTAGCAATGAAATAAAGAAGAAAAAATCACCAATGTAATATAAGATAATTACCAATACCGAACATGATTATCAATATTACTCATCAGTAAAAACATGTTACTTTATTATAGAGAAAACATATTTGAAATGGAAAAGGTGATTTTGTTTTATAATTTTTACTTTCTGAGTGTTTATTCAATCCAATGCGAATTTTAATTGGACTAACAACACCTAATACTATATGTAGAGCATATGGGAAATCACTTTTTCGAATTTTTCTCCACTTTTCCAATTTTTTCTCGCCGCATGAACTTTCCTTTGTGAAAATGAACACACAACACAGACAGCTTAAACCGAACGTCCCGTTCTCGAGCCGGTACACACCTTGATTCTTATTTATGAAAATTGAAATAAATCGTTTCATATATCAAGTGATTTTTAACACAACTGCTACCATATATAGTTTTAAAATTTCACTTGTGCTAAAATTTTCACAATACACGATCGGTCATAGATATGAAATGTCAATAACATTAAAGTTAAAAAAAAAACTCACCCTATTTGCAATATAAAAATGCCCCCGACTTGCATATATTTGCAATGCCGATTTCCCTCGGGTACTTTGGTTTTGATGTCTCTGTTAGGGAACACAGTTCGGTGGGAACAAAAGTTCCCCCTACTTTCATGTATTTGCAATGTCGATTTCTTCCAAGCAGCTTGGTTTTGATGTCTCTGTTATGGAACCGCCGCATGTGTCGTCAATTTCGACCAATTAGAAGTGGATATTTCTGTTAGGTTAGGGGTTGAGATTTTCCAATTGTTTGAAAGTTAGTTTCGTGACATATATTACTTTAATAAAACATTGTTATGGAGTGCCGAAATCGATTGACGCAACAATTTCATCAATCCATCATAAAATAACTGAGCACTAAGCGTTTGAAACTGGACAATTTTCACGATGTGCTCGATTTTCGATTTTCAATTTGTACCCCAATATGTTCCCGAAAGACGTAATCCTACGTCAAAAATTAAAATTGGAATTCATTTTTCTCAAAAACGTTTTTTTTAATTTTCTAAAAAATTATAGGAATAACCCATATGATTATCAATAAGTCATCCATACACTGGAAGATGGGACTATATATGTCAACCATCCGAATAAGTTCATTAGTTCAAAAGTTATGAATTTTTGAAAAAAAAATTAAATTAAATAATCTGATATTTTGCGATGAAGAACAAATACGCCACTTTTCGCGAAAATCTGAGAACCACTATATCGGTTTGACATGGAATGGCTGTATATATTTTCAGAATTTTTAAAACATATTTTTGAGAAAATTGAATTTTAATTTTCAAAATATTTTTATCTTAAATTTATTGGATACTTCTTATTCAAAACATAAATTATTTCCTACATTTCATTCTTTAATAAAAATTTTGTAAGTCTCATTTTTTCTCAAAAACGTGATTTTAAAACATTTCAAACAGATATTATATGAATAGCGCACAGGTCACCCAAAGATGGGCACTGCTACAAGGTTAGAGTTTTTTTGACAACAACTTTTTCATTACTAATAAAAATTAGAACTAATAAACTAATTACTAATAATTGTTAACTCATAACATTTTTGTGGGTAAATTATCGCGATTGACATATTCTGCAAACTTTTTCCTCTATAGAAACACGTCAAGAACATGTCAACCGCGAGAATATTTACCCATAAATGATACGAGTAAACCATTTTTTTAGGAGCGTCTTCGTCTGACATCTTCGACAAAAGTACACATTTAAATAGGATCTAAAACATTGTCGAATACACTATACTATATCTTGACTTTAAAGTTCTTTCAAGTCCTTCCAACTTAAACAAGTTTGACGTGTCATGGTTACCTCACCAAAATGGAGACATGAATTTTTGAAAATTTTTGAAATTTCAATGCTTTGTGAAATCGTAACTATTTAAGAAAAATAACATAAAACATGAAATCTATTTGCGATTCTACATGAAAACTGTATATACTATCCGTTCTCGAGAAATAACATAATAATACTCATACAACTCAAATGGATAATGATTATCTGCTATCACAAAGCTGAGAAATTTTTTGACGTTTTGTTTTACTATTGATTAATTCAAAATTCTGTGTTATGAAACATCAGAATAATAGCAAAAACAATATTACGATCATAATGTGTTGGACGGGTTATTCCAGACGACATTGGAATATATTCCATCTGACCATCTTTAGAAAGGTTAATGACCTTCAAAGGATAAATTTATCTTGGGCACATTGAATTGATGTTCATGACTTCCAGTCGGACGTTTATCTGCTCTGATAATAATTGTGTGGTCCTCACGAAGCATATATTCCAATGCCGCCAGTTCACTGAAATTCTTCGCATACCGTTTGATGATAAGGTAGGATGTTGATAATCATTTGCTGCGATACCTATTGTTCCAACCGTATTCATTCGACAATATGAAGACTGAATACCTGAAATTAGCCAGATTCAACCATGCAAATCTGCGGTCAAAGCAGTATGTACACTTGAGAGATGCAACAAGTTTGAAGGGATATAAAAAAAACATTTGTCGTTCGATAAATCTACTGCCACATTTGTCGGAAGTCCACGATATATGAATAACATACGTCCATACTAATTAATTACATTTATTCGCAACGAAGAACGTAACCCCACAGAATTGAATTAATCAAATATGTGATCCGTTTTATCTACAAAATAAAAAAGGGTCTGAAATTCAATCGAATTCGAAAGGTGTTTCGTGAAGTCACTAATTGAATTACTATTGGAAAAAATATTTGGAGAGAAATGTGAATGTTCAGAATTATTGGAATCTCAAAAACGATTTTGGGCGGGATGAGATTCGCCCAAATCTGCTGGTAATAAAATTAATCAATTGCATCCAATACCCATCTGCTGTTTTTCGGGCGGGAGACGACAGCAAAATAAAATCGAGACGAGGTTGAATCAGCCACTCACTGCGGTCAGTGCAATAGAGAATTTAAAATCCCTCGATGAGTGTCGTAAGATTTCAGTTGATCGTTTCTTGTACACTTTACGATCAAGAACTCATCATCCACCCTATGGAATGGGATTAACCGTTTGTGGCTTGCACTCACAATAAAATTGAGTAGTAGAAGTAATGCTTCGAGAGTGCAAGCAGTGGGGATTCCGCTTTCATATTGCTTTTTTGAGATCTTGGTAGCTTACCGTTCCAAGTATTCTCTCTGTGTACATATGAAGAATAAAAGAGCATCGCCTGCTGGGGGTGATTTAAAAACATCCAACAAGAGGGATATACTTATTCATTGATCGTTGAATGTGATTTTTTACCATCCCTGTCCCTGGAGAGTCGTATGAGAAGGAAAGAAGACGGCATGTTAATTGTGCCTACACCAATTTCTAAAAATGACATAGCAAAGTCGTTATTTTGATGCAATTATAATTATCAAAGGAAGATTCGACAAAACTCATAATTTGATTTATCGGAATTTTTCCTTCTTCATTCGGGTAAGCGTTACATTGTGGTAAATGATATAATCGAGTAAATGTTGAATTCGGGTATTTGTGACACAATCGTTGGAAAAACTTTTTTTCCTGTAGTAGTGTACATCTTCCAATGTATGGGTGTCTTGTTGGTAACTGTATGGGCTACTCATGCAATTTTTTTAGAATTTTTACGCTTTTTAATTTTTTAATTTATTTAAAATTATATTATATTTTTTTATGAAAAAAATTCTGCATTTCATTCTTTGACCAGAATTTCGTATTATAGTTTTCAAGTTATGAATTTTGTAAAAAAATAAAACAAAAGCTTTGGCTCTTTTTAAAAGGTAGTCTAATTCTTTTTTTGAATATTTAATTTATGCAAAGTTAGTTAAACGATCAATGTCTTCACACCCACAACGTTTCACTGCAATTTCAGATGTTGCTTCCAACGCATAAAACGAGTTGGCATAAACTTCGTCAGTCGATGAATTCTGAAAATACAGGGGGATGCTATGAGAAAGTCTGCTTTTCAGGGAACATATTGATATTGAAGAGTGATTGACCTGTGATGGATGTTTTATTTTATAGAAGACTAGCTGACCCGGCAAAATTCGTCCCGCCCAAATTTGTTTTTTGTTATCAATACCTTCAAACATTCACGTTCACTATGAGCAAGTTCATGGGTCCAATCGCACAACTGTTCATTGATTCAACTTCTAATCGACCCCGTTGAACTTACCTTTTACGATAAAATTCCTAGTATTTCTACCAATACTCATCATTATAATATTAGATTATTTTCAGACACAATTCTAGTCCAAGATTTTTCAACCACTTGCAAATAACATGTTTCTCCGTTACATGGAATAAATGTGTTATACAGAAAATATGACAGAATAAAGACAGCCCTAAATCGGACAATTACTTCCTTAGAGAGGGGGGGTGGAGAGTCTAACCATCATAGAAACATTTATTGCACCCTAAAACCTCAATATGCCTAATTTGCTTTCATTTGCTGGATTAATTCTCGTGTAATGCAGAAATTTGAGTTTCATTTGTATGGCAGCCTCCTCTTAGAGAGGGGGTGGAGAGTCTAACCACCATAGAAACATTGCACCCTAAAACCTCCATATGCCTAATTTCGTAATTTCGTTTCATTTGCTTGACTAATTTCTGAGTAATAAGACAATTTTCTTTCGCAGAGTAAAAAAGAAATATAGCAAAAATAAGAAAAATAAGACACCAGCTTCGTCATCAATCCATCATGCGCGCATCTACAGAAGGAATGAACTAATTTCGATACATTTCGAGAGGGTGACAAACCTTCTTTCCTCGTCGTTCTGTATCTTCATTTATGTCACCGACGAATGTATATTTAGTGAGTGCTAAATTAGTTCCTTCATTCACAGAAGCGGAAGAGGCGTTGAAATGGCTCAACAAAACGTTTTTGTTAAACGCTCGGAGGCATTTTCATTTTCACGTTTTTCGTGTCCGCAAGCCGGATAGCGGCGGTTATTACCAGTGTCGTGTACCTCCCGATCGTATATTGTAGATGAAGCAAAGATTTAGCAATGCTATGATGCATCGCTATCGTATATCATATCTCGCTTTAATCTCATTTCAGATGACTCAAATTACAACCCGTACATTTAAATCATCTTGCACCTGCGTTATTATGTTGAATGTACGAAGGGAAGTAAAACAGAAGACAATGATTATGATGATGATATCATTTCATTCACTTTATGCTGTCACAACCAAAAAGTACGCCGAAAACCTCTCCAACCACCGAGTTGTCAATTTGAATATTACAATCCATAAAATGATGTGACACATGAAACGACACAAAACCACATATAAAATGAAATAAAAGAAACATAACATTCAACGCCGACCAAAAAAAAACTGTCTCTTCCCATCGCCGCATATTTCGACAGATGATTCGGCTCAAACACGGCAGACTGAGTCGGGCGCGGAAGAAAATGGAGCTGTTTGTCATCTCCACAATATTAGACATATTTTATGATTACTTTTTTTTACTTCTCTCTGTTGTTGTTGGTGCTGCTGCCGTGTGCCGTTATGTTACATGCAGATTCTTTGTATTACTTGCTCGAAGCAGAATATCAAAGAGCGAAACACCGTAAATTTTGTTCCGAAACATAAACTTGCGAGACGAGAACCACTTGCAATCATCAGGTAGGCAGGCCGTTGATTGATGCTGTGAAGAAGCTGCCCTCGGGGTGGGAATTTTTCCGAGCGACAGTTTTCCATGTTACTTTTTTTTGCTTCCAAACGACTGCATTGGTTTTCATCAAGCCAAGAGCTTTTTTTTTATTATCACCGGCGTTGTTTTGTGGTACATTACTGAGATGGAGATGTTTCACTTCGCTCAAATGCACCGGAAAATTGAAAAATTTATGCACTCAAAATGTGTGAATGTGCGCAGCTGAGCTGATCCGAAACACAAATGTCAATGTCGGGAAGCAGTGACAAATAGCAACAACAACAACAAAAAACTCCACACCAAATGATGCGGTTATTTATAAACCCTTTTATAAGAGTATAAAAAACACATTTGCCAGAGATTCGAAGTGTGACAAATGGATGTGCTTTTACCGCTTCTGCAGTTGGCACTGAGAGAAGGCAATCCAGCAGAGCATAGCTCTAAACGCTTTAGTGTATTTCACGTCCACATAACCGTCGCTTAAATCGTCATCTTCACAGAGTGCTTCAGCTGACAATAACGAATTCCGAGGATTCCATTGACGGCGTGTCTTCGTCGTAACGTCTCGTAGTCGTGTTTTCAAGCGATGTGTGTTACACATGCAATGCGAGACGAAAGCTGCACTCGCGCGCACCATGTACTGCATCTCGAAGACTCGGGAATAGTTAAGCATTTGACGAAAGTAAAAAAAAACATCCAATCGTTCTTAACGCCGACACCGTAAGAAGATGGTAAATTGCTGTAGAAACATTTGTGCATTAGACCCCCTTCAATTTTGTGCGAATTCGATTTTTCTGCTCCATTATTTTAAGCTGATTTCATTATGGCTGATTGACGCACTAACTTTTCGAGAGCATAAGCGTTTGAGACTTCATTATTTATATAATACTAGCTGACCCGGCAAACTTCGTCCCGCCCAAAATTTGTTTTTTGTTATAAATACCTTCAAACATTCACGTTTTCTTACTATGAGCAATTTCATGGGTCCAATCGCAGAACTGTTCATTGATTGATCTTCTAATCGACCCCGTTGAATTTTGTATTGCAGCTCCCCCTCAGAAAGAGAGGGTCGAGTGTCTAACCTCCGTAAAAACATTTATTGCACCCTAAAACCTCCACATGCAAAATTTGGTTCCATTTGCTTGAATAATTCTCGATTAATGCAGAAATTTGAGTTTCATTTGTTTGGCAGCCCCCCCCCCTCAGAGAGAGGGGAGGAGTGTCTATTCACTATGGAAACGTTTCGTGTCCCCTGAAACATTCGCATGAAAAATGTGGCTCCATTTGCCTGATTAGTTTTCGAATTATGCAGAAATTTGTGTTTCATTTGTATGGCAGCTCCCCCATAGAGAAGTAGTGTCTGACTACCGTTAAAACAATTATTGCACCCGAAAACCTCCACATGCCTAATTCGGTTTCATTTTCTTGAGTAATTCTCGAGTTATGCAGGAATTTGTGTTTCTTTTGTATGGCAGCCCTACCTAAGAGAAGGAGCAGGAGTATCTAACCACCATAGAAACAATTATTGCACCCTAAAACCTCCACATGCAGAATTTGGTTCCATTTGCTTGAATAATTCTCGAGTAATGCAGAAATTTGAGTTTCATTTGTATGGCAGCCCCCTCTTAAAGAGTCAGAGGCTGGACAGTCTTACTACCATAGAAACATTTATTGCACCCTAAAACCTTCACATGCCAAATTTGGTTTCATTTGCTTGATTAATTCTCGAGTAATGCAGAAATTTGAGTTTCATTTGTATGGCAGCCCCCCATAGAGAGCGGGGGGGAGAGTCTAACCAGCATAGAAACATTTATTGCTCCTTAAACATTCACATGCCAAATTATTTGGTTTCATTTGCTTGATTAATTCTCGAGTAAAGCAGAAATTCGAGTTTCATTTGTATGGCAGCCCCCGCTTAAAGAGGGGAGTGGAGTGTCTAACCATCATAGAAACATTTATTACATCTTAAAACCTCAATATGTTAATTTGGTTTCAGTTGCTTGATTAATTCTTGCGTAATGAAGAAATTTGTGTTAGATTTGAATGTCAGCCCATATTTATTTGAGCGCGAGCAATATCGTCTCGGTTTCGTGTGCCGTATGACCAGCTTGTGTATTGTTCACGCGAGGGCAAGAATGAATCAACCGTTTCGAACTACTTCTAAAATAAAGCACCTGAGTGGGGTAGCTTTTCAGGTTGATGGCCCTGAAAAGCTACCCCACTCAGGTGCTTTATTTACTTAAATTTACTCTTTTACTTAAAAGATGATACGTAAAATTTTTATGTTATCGACTACCAAATATTTGTACTATAGGGTACATTCTCAAATTATTAGGAACATTCGTTCTAGCTAGTCCCATGCCAAACCGATATAGTGGTTCTTAGATTTTTGTTAACATATTTTTTTTATTTTTTTCATTAGGGTCTCCATTTTTTATTTTAGGTTAGTACGAAAAAAACAATTTTTTCCACTTTTTTCCTAAAATGACAAAAAATCATAACTTTTGAACCACGGTACCGATTTAGATAATCGAAATATCAAATCAAAGCCAATCAGCTAATATCATACTTGCAAAAAATACGAATTTTGGTTTCGGTTTTGGTTCAAAAGTAGTCCTGCGTTTGTAAAAGTTATTCCACTGAAAGTAATTTTATGCATTTGGGATTATGGTATAAGATCCAAATCTCATCATAATATATATTTTTTAGAACGTTCTTTGGCATATAAAAGTTTTTAGCATTACATTCAATTTTTGAATAAGTTTTACTAACAGTGCATTTTGAAATGTTACTTTCCCTAAATAGTTCATTAATTTACCAACAACTTCGTCAAACATCATAATTAAATCAGACATCTGGATTCTGAGTTACGATTTTTCGAAAGTAAGATAAATGATTTTGAATACGCCCTTTTAAAATATCAGTCGTACTTTGAATTGGTCATATGATAATGAAAATTGTGATTTTGGGTGGCTTCCATCATATGTACCATGTTGCAATAAAATCGAAAAGGATTGCGTCAAAATTTGTTGTTTCTCAGCTGATTTGGGGTGGAATCGCTCTGCCGCTGGATAGATTTATGTCAATCAAAGATATCTCAGCATTAAAGAACCTCACCAAAACGTTCCAGGATCCAAATGAAATCTGAATGATTGGACTAATTGGGTTCGTTATTGGCTTGTTTACAAAACTATGATCTCAGCTCACAAAAACCTGGACAGTTGTACTTCATAATCGACAAATCCCACTCATTTTAATGATGAAATATTATATGTATTTCACGATTTCATTATTTCTGTTCGTATGAAACATTGTTTAGAATCGAGCTTCTCAAAAATATATACGCTGAAAATAATCTTTTTTTTTTCTTGCAAAAAATAATTAAATTAATTCAAATTGTATCTTATCTTTCCCTAAAGATAAATCTATGCTGTCACAATTGGAGTTCTATATAGCTACTAGATTGAGTTTATAAGCACAGATTACAGGTTCTGCTCTCGGTTACCTTCTCAAGTTTCCGAAACATAACTCCGCGCCATAGTTATTAGAGTTCGATACAGAGTACGCAGTATGAATAATGAAATATATCGCCCGTTTTATTGGTTCCACAGGAATTCTCTCGATAACCTTTTCAGGTTTCTCAATAGAAACTTTTTTTTTTTCTGTTTCCTTTCTACCTAAAGGATGCCAAAAGATCTCTGTCTCTGCCGCGTGTTATGACCTATAAGATTTTCATATTTTTTTTTTCGTCGAATGATCGATAGTTCGCCTATACCTAATCATATCACTTACCACAGTGAATCCTGATTCTTACCTCTTCCCACTAACAACTATCTCTTCCATAATAAACGCTATAGGGACGACCCTTCTGGCCTTCGGGCGGCGAATATCATACTAACATTCCTTCCCTTCCCCTGGTGACTGTAAGGACGTGGCCGGAGTCAGTTTCGTCCCTGTCAGCCAGCGGTCGACATCAAATCGCGGTTTGTTCGCAACTGCAAATCCAGGGTGGAACTTGATGCGATGATACAGAGCGTTGGTTTTCATGCCGTCTGATGGAGAGCGCTTGTGTATTTTTGTATCACACGCACACAATGGTGTTATTTTCATGCGCTGCCAAATGTAGATTTAAACGGTTACCATTAAACGGATTAAATGTTTTGTTAATTAAAACCTGTGATGATGCAACAAACATATAATTTCCCATGACCGCGTGTATTTCAACTCAAAAAATACCGCCACGATGGCTGTTATAGTTGTAACGACAAGATTATTTTTCTCAGCACATGGTCCTTGCTCATTATTCTTGTGCTCGTCGTATTACTCTCGTGAGGGAAAGAATAAACTATGAATCAATCATCTTCAGTCGATCGTACAAATACACGCAAACTTTACATGATTTTCAGGACCACAAAACCAAAACTTTTTACAAAGGATAAAGAAGAAATAAATAAATACAGTGGTCGTGTCTCGGACACAACGCCCTACATTTGTTCTTCTTATTTGGTGTAGGAAAATTTACATACGCTATTATTGGATGTCATTCATGATGATTGTTGATATTGGGAAATTGAAGAAATAATGGAAAGGGCGTATCTTCTTCAATAATTGAAATTTGATTAAACTTTTTAAACATTGGACATTTTCTATTCTTTTTTTTTTACATGAACGATACAGGCAAACCTGTTTTTGT
Source organism: Toxorhynchites rutilus septentrionalis (assembly GCF_029784135.1). Classification (NCBI taxonomy): domain Eukaryota; kingdom Metazoa; phylum Arthropoda; class Insecta; order Diptera; family Culicidae; genus Toxorhynchites; species Toxorhynchites rutilus. Next base: position 200,173,433 of record NC_073745.1, read on the forward strand.
GCGGAGGATAGGGACCGCAAAAAAAAGGCGCATAAAAAATCGTGCAAAACTTCACCAGCAGCTTTAAAAAATCGTGTTCGATACACGTTTTGAAAAAAAAAAATTTTTGAGCGGTAGATAGGGACCGCATAAAAAAAGTTTCCCTCAAGAAAATAACCTAAATCCACGCCATTCACCGTTCAATTTCCTTTGGTTTCCCTGCCTTGTGATGGGACACTTTTCCTTTTCGGTTGCGCGTGGTTGTTTTGTGCTTTTAGTTGCATGTCGAAACGTGTTGCTGTTAGAAATCATGTCATGCAAAAACTTAGAGCATTTGATGAGAGGAGGAGAATTATTTCAGAAATGGATAACTGAGACGCAAATATGCTTTTTTCGCACTGAAATGCATATAAACCATCGAAAAAAACTAAATGGACGATAACTTCGTCAAATATGCTTCTTTTCATAAAAATCCATAACTTTTGAACCAAAACCGAAACCAAAATTCGTATTTTTTGCAAGTATGATATTAGCTGATTGGCTTTGATTTGATATTTCGATTATCTAAATCGGTACCGTGGTTCAAAAGTTATGATTTTTTGTCATTTTAGGAAAAAAGTGGAAAAAATTGTTTTTTTCGTACTAACCTAAAATAAAAAATGGAGACCCTAATGAAAAAAATAAAAAAAATATGTTAACAAAAATCTAAGAACCACTATATCGGTTTGGCATGGGACTAGCTAGAACGAATGTTCCTAATAATTTGAGAATGTACCCTATAGTACAAATATTTGGTAGTCGATAACATAAAAATTTTACGTATCATCTTTTAAGTAAAAGAGTAAATTTAAGTAAATAAAGCACCTGAGTGGGGTAGCTTTTCAGGTTGATGGCCCTGAAAAGCTACCCCACTCAGGTGCTTTATTTACTTAAATTTACTCTTTTACTTAAAAGATGATACGTAAAATTTTTATGTTATCGACTACCAAATATTTGTACTATAGGGTACATTCTCAAATTATTAGGAACATTCGTTCTAGCTAGTCCCATGCCAAACCGATATAGTGGTTCTTAGATTTTTGTTAACATATTTTTTTTATTTTTTTCATTAGGGTCTCCATTTTTTATTTTAGGTTAGTACGAAAAAAACAATTTTTTCCACTTTTTTCCTAAAATTACAAAAAATCATAACTTTTGAACCACGGTACCGATTTAGATAATCGAAATATCAAATCAAAGCCAATCAGCTAATATCATACTTGCAAAAAATACGAATTTTGGTTTCGGTTTTGGTTCAAAAGTTATGGATTTTTATGAAAAGAAGCATATTTGACGAAGTTATCGTCCATTTAGTTTTTTTCGATGGTTTATATGCATTTCAGTGCGAAAAAAGCATATTTGCGTCTCAGTTATCCATTTCTGAAATAATTCTCCTCCTCTCATCAAATGCTCTAAGTTTTTGCATGACATGATTTCTAACAGCAACACGTTTCGACATGCAACTAAAAGCACAAAACAACCACGCGCAACCGAAAAGGAAAAGTGTCCCATCACAAGGCAGGGAAACCAAAGGAAATTGAACGGTGAATGGCGTGGATTTAGGTTATTTTCTTGAGGGAAACTTTTTTTATGCGGTCCCTATCTACCGCTCAAAAAATTTTTTTTTTCAAAACGTGTATCGAACACGATTTTTTAAAGCTGCTGGTGAAGTTTTGCACGATTTTTTATGCGACTTTTTTTTTTGCGGTCCCTATCCTCCGCACAAAAACAGGTTTGCCTGTATCGTTCATGTAAAAAAAAAAGAATAGAAAATGTCCAATGTTTAAAAAGTTTAATCAAATTTCAATTATTGAAGAAGATACGCCCTTTCCATTAATTCTTCAATTTCCCAATATCAACAATCATCATGAATGACATCCAATAATAGCGTATGTAAATTTTCCTACACCAAATAAGAAGAACAAATGTAGGGCGTTGTGTCCGAGACACGACCACTGTATTTATTTATTTCTTCTTTATCCTTTGTAAAAAGTTTTGGTTTTGTGGTCCTGAAAATCATGTAAAGTTTGCGTGTATTTGTACGATCGACTGAAGATGATTGATTCATAGTTTATTCTTTCCCTCACGAGAGTAATACGACGAGCACAAGAATAATGAGCAAGGACCATGTGCTGAGAAAAATAATCTTGTCGTTACAACTATAACAGCCATCGTGGCGGTATTTTTTGAGTTGAAATACACGCGGTCATGGGAAATTATATGTTTGTTGCATCATCACAGGTTTTAATTAACAAAACATTTAATCCGTTTAATGGTAACCGTTTAAATCTACATTTGGCAGCGCATGAAAATAACACCATTGTGTGCGTGTGATACAAAAATACACAAGCGCTCTCCATCAGACGGCATGAAAACCAACGCTCTGTATCATCGCATCAAGTTCCACCCTGGATTTGCAGTTGCGAACAAACCGCGATTTGATGTCGACCGCTGGCTGACAGGGACGAAACTGACTCCGGCCACGTCCTTACAGTCACCAGGGGAAGGGAAGGAATGTTAGTATGATATTCGCCGCCCGAAGGCCAGAAGGGTCATCCCTATAGCGTTTATTATGGAAGAGATAGTTGTTAGTGGGAAGAGGTAAGAATCAGGATTCACTGTGGTAAGTGATATGATTAGGTATAGGCGAACTATCGATCATTCGACGAAAAAAAAAATATGAAAATCTTATAGGTCATAACACGCGGCAGAGACAGAGATCTTTTGGCATCCTTTAGGTAGAAAGGAAACAGAAAAAAAAAGTTTCTATTGAGAAACCTGAAAAGGTTATCGAGAGAATTCCTGTGGAACCAATAAAACGGGCGATATATTTCATTATTCATACTGCGTACTCTGTATCGAACTCTAATAACTATGGCGCGGAGTTATGTTTCGGAAACTTGAGAAGGTAACCGAGAGCAGAACCTGTAATCTGTGCTTATAAACTCAATCTAGTAGCTATATAGAACTCCAATTGTGACAGCATAGATTTATCTTTAGGGAAAGATAAGATACAATTTGAATTAATTTAATTATTTTTTGCAAGAAAAAAAAAAGATTATTTTCAGCGTATATATTTTTGAGAAGCTCGATTCTAAACAATGTTTCATACGAACAGAAATAATGAAATCGTGAAATACATATAATATTTCATCATTAAAATGAGTGGGATTTGTCGATTATGAAGTACAACTGTCCAGGTTTTTGTGAGCTGAGATCATAGTTTTATAAACAAGCCAATAACGAACCCAATTAGTCCAATCATTCAGATTTCATTTGGATCCTGGAACGTTTTGGTGAGGTTCTTTAATGCTGAGATATCTTTGATTGACATAAATCTATCCAGCGGCAGAGCGATTCCACCCCAAATCAGCTGAGAAACAACAAATTTTGACGCAATCCTTTTCGATTTTATTGCAACATGGTACATATGATGGAAGCCACCCAAAATCACAATTTTCATTATCATATGACCAATTCAAAGTACGACTGATATTTTAAAAGGGCGTATTCAAAATCATTTATCTTACTTTCGAAAAATCGTAACTCAGAATCCAGATGTCTGATTTAATTATGATGTTTGACGAAGTTGTTGGTAAATTAATGAACTATTTAGGGAAAGTAACATTTCAAAATGCACTGTTAGTAAAACTTATTCAAAAATTGAATGTAATGCTAAAAACTTTTATATGCCAAAGAACGTTCTAAAAAATATATATTATGATGAGATTTGGATCTTATACCATAATCCCAAATGCATAAAATTACTTTCAGTGGAATAACTTTTACAAACGCAGGACTACGTTTTGCAGGAAGGTAAATAGTGAAAATGAAAATAACTCGACCATTTCTCGATAGATAGCAGATTTGCATCAATCGATTCCAAATATTTCCTATTACAATAAGAAATGATAAGTTTTTGAAACTAAATATCGAACAACTGGAAAAATGTAAAGCTTAATCTAAATGAAAATTCCGCACAGATTTACAAGCGATCTGTGCTGTCTCAGTTGTGCTGTCAACAAAGCAAGTAATATGTAGTGATGTAGTGATGTAGTGGTAGTGATGCGATATATCACGTTGCATCGAGCGAAAGCGAGAGGTATAAATGGTTTTACTCGGTGACTTTTCATTTCTAGTTTCACATTGGACAGCGTTCCGCCATATTTTGAGTCAGAGACATAATATGAAAATTAGCAAACCTGTTTTTGAAGACTACGATAACGTTAGAACAACATCACGCATAAAAAAAAAACTTCTAAAGAATTAATAAATAATGTTTCTTCCTTTCTAATGTTATATCGATTACGAAAAATATGCAATAATTCCGTGGTCCTACGTTAAAAATTCGGTTCATCAAATCATAACTAAAAAACGAACAAAGGCCTCTCTGTTTTTTGGATATGTCGAATAAAAAAAAACTCAGCTTTTAAGAAAAAAATATTAAAATATATAGCGCCCTTTGTCTCTAAACCATGTAAACTATAAAAAACAAATACAATCCAATTTTTGCATTTTTTGGAAGACTAGCTAATCGGTTTTAATTTGATATGTCGATCATCTGAATCGTTCCAGTTGTTCAAAAGTTCAAACATTTTTGAAAAAAGTCTTTTTTGGAAAAAAGGGAAAAAGTTAATTATTTGGACCACCCTAATGGAAATGGATACCCTAATGAAAAAATGTATAAACGGGTGTAATATTTTGCGATAAGAAGCAGAACTACCACTTTTCACGAAAACCGTAGATAGTGGTTATGTCGGTTTGGCATGGAATGGTTGTATACGTATAATGAATCGTCATAATCAACATATTGAAAAACGGAAAATCGATCACATCCCGCAAATTGTCCAATTTCGAGAGCTTATTGCTTAGTAATTACCTGATGGATAAGTTCTTAGAACTATCAATCCAACAATTTAGAAATATCAAACATCTCAACGAAAATCTAGCGTTCTGATTGGACGATTGGCACAAGGCTGAGAGTTTATTTCCAAAATACTGAGAGTTACTTTGTAAAGTTGCCTATAATTGCTAGGTTTCCATGGGAGCAGATATTACTTGAACTTATGACGATGATGTAGATTGCTACGATATCTTCTGGGGGCGAGCAATATCGAATCGGTTTCGTGTGCTGCTGTTTTCTTATTTCACTACCATTGCGAATGCTGTACAAATCAGTTCGCTCGAAGTGTGGTGTAGGAGAGGGAAAAAATGGCAACGTAAGCTCCGCCTTTACCAATAGCCAGAGATACCAACCATATTTTTAAAATAGATGGAAAAATTGAAGAAAAAACTGGAAAATGCTGAAAGAATCGTTTCTTTCAAATATTGTTTATGTTAGCAATAAAAAATACGATATACAGTGACAGTTTCTATTGGTAGCATTCCTCATGTTCCTTATTCTATTTATGATCATACAATTTAACATTATACTTTTGTTTTGCATTTTGTGTCATTCTAACTCACCTTGACTTTCCTTTACGCATATTTACTTAATTTTTGGAAGCTAGTATTCCTCGCATAGTTTTTGTTTCCTAGGTATGTTTAAATTGTATGCTGAAAACAACCGTTCAATGTTTGCTGAGGAATGCGAAATGTTGTAATAATGTTCAATATGGGAAAAACCAAATTGTTTTCATTACTATTTTATGAACCCAAATAGAAGAAGCATCATTGTGAAGTCAGTAAAATCCAGGTTTCGGATCTCCCTAAATTCACAGGTGAATATAATTTCGATTGCAAATGTTTGGAAGACTATGTAGAAGAGGAACAATTGACATATGCGTCCTACTATGATCGGACTAAACATTGTCCATATTAGTTAAATTTAATTACTTGAACAACCAAAATAAATTCGGAGTGGTTTGTAACATTCCATATACGTTTGACAACAATTTCAATGAATTTCAATGACTGACTGCGACTGATCGACTAATCGCTTCGGCTGGTCGATGATGTGTTGAGAATGTGAGAATGAAAGATACACTTTTGATTTTTTTGTTCTCAAATTCGAAGTGAAAAGATTATGGAATCATTGTACATTATTATTATGTCCGTACAGAACGCAGGAGTCATCTCATTCAGAGCCACAGAGAACGTTTTTCAGCATATTCCATTCCACTACGGCGTCATTTATCGTGATATGCACCATCCAACGATTGATCATCATTCTTCTGCCATCATCGCTCGGTTGTATCATTGGTGGAATTAACAAACAAAACCCAACAATTAAACTAAACGATCCTTTCCATGGCCACAAAATTTTTATCAAAGAATGTAATAATAGAATTTTTCGAACAGACTCAAAATCAATATGCAACAAATTAACTGACATAGTCCTACGTCAACCATGCGGTCGTATCTCAGACATAACCTTCTTTTTATCTTTTTTTTTATTTAACATCACTCGTTTTTTTCTTTTAGTATAGCATTTGGTTGAGATTACTACACCGAATAAGTAATCTTTTTTTGTATTTTGAGCGGCATGTTCTAAAATACACGTATGTCAATGCCAGTAGATTTTTTAAGGAAGATTCACACTGCCTAAGACACGACGATAGAGATGAACTCCATTCCACAGTTTTTGTCAATATCAAATGAACCACAATGTGTTAAGTGAGTTAATAATTCAGATAATCAAATAGATTGACAGTATTCATTTTTGTTACATCAAGTGAATGTACGAAGCGAGGAGCCTGTAGATTGTATACCCCAGCTGAAACTAACAACGGACAGCATGTTTAACAGTTGTATACAGCTTTGAACCGCAAACACATCATCTCTCCCTACCTATTGTGAATCACTGCTGCACAGACGAGTGCAGAGCGATGAATGTTGCATAGTGGAAATTTCGGCATTGGGCGCAGAGTGAAATAATGTACCAGCATCATTAAGGAAGCTTTCAGCAGCGAGCGGAAAATGAAGGATGAACTAAAACGAGAAAGGTTTCTTTTCTCCCTGGATCGGTGTTGTTAGTAACATTTTGCGGTCTACATGAGTGCAAATTGTATCGTAAGTGGGATACTGTTGTCGGTGGTTCTAATGCCTGACATGCGAAAATCAATTTTGCTTGCGGCATATAGTCGTGCGTAAAATTGATTATTTTGCTAGTGATTTAACTTAAACATATTTTCGACGCCACGTAGCGAATGAGAGGCATTAGAGAATACTAACTTGTAACATCGAAAGCGATCATGATGTTTTGGTTCGCATGCTTGTGTATCATGAATTATACTCTATTATTGAATCTTCTGCCACTAACTTAAAAATCATATCTGATTGGAGTACATCGACAAGTAACCAAACACTGAGATGACTATTAGTGTTTAAAAATTGACGCATATTCACCCAGATATCAAGTAAAAGACGCAAACCCGAAAGCGCGCTGTTGATGTAAAGTTTTTTTTAATTTTTTGACGATATTTTTTTCATTCATCCATAAAATATTAATGGGTGATCTTAAATGACGATATTCATTGGAAAACGTCTTCAGATCGATGCAAAACATATTTCAAAACCATGACGCACTGTCGTTCTTAACGTTGATCATATGTTACTGTTCATCACATTCTAAGCTCACAAATCACAGTTAATCTAGCAACTGATATCTATTGGCAAGGTAATAACCCCACTTCACCCCCATTGACATTCAAAATTCTTTCAGATTACGATTTTCATCAATCTCAATTTTCGCAATTTTCGCTCGCCGACTCGCTGTCGTACGGAACGATTAGTGGTTATATCTATCTTTCTGACGTTTTCCATTGGATCAGTACTAATTGGGGTGAGCAATCTGTCATCACCCATTATCTTTGAGATTGACTTCCAATAATTAACCCCCTCTCTATCGCGACCTGTGACCCCTTAAACGCTACATATTTTCACCCGAAGAGTCATGAATGTCGCTTTACCACATTTAGAATTCTGTACTATATAACCATTCTCCTCAGCGGATCGATTACTTACTCTCTCTTATCCATAACCGGAGCAGGGTAAAGGAAAACTCTGTGTCATCAGGACCGAGCATATTTTAGGAAGTTAAAGGTCACGTGCCTCCCTAAGATGGGGCAGAGAAAAGAGTCAAGGACCAATTCGTTGTGTGTGTCTTCATCCTCTACCGGAAGGTGGCGCAACGAAACCAACGAAGAGGCCCTCGTCACACAGGTATCTTCGCCGCCGGATGAAAGCGAACAGATAAGATCCAAGCCGAGAACACAAAAACTTGCGCCCGAACGGAGAGAGGAAAACACATTAAATAAACATGAACATTTGCATAACTGAAAATTGAATAACCTGCCAGCGACGACTTAAAGACGGGGAAATTCAGCCGCGAAAAGATGGTCCCATTTTTTCCGTTGTCTTCAGCGGAAAAGGCGCGCTCTCGGTGCGTATTGTATTATGTTGTCTCTTCTTATTGTTGGCGTGTTGTACATAATTTCGAGGATTTTAAAAATCTGCCAAATTAATCCGCTAAATTTGAGACAGGAGCGCGATAAGCATCTCGTTATTTTGTGCGCCGCGCCTTATCCTGCATCCGTTTCCGTTCCGTTCCGTGTCGCGTCGGCGGCCCGTTGTTTATTTGACATGAATTGGATGAGGGTAGAATTTTAGAAATTAATTAAACCAAATGGGTGATAGGAAAGCGGAAATTGAACACTTCATTAGGGAAGGGGCCAGATAAGATACTTTTTTTCGGGGGATAAAAATGAATTTGTTTGAACGCAGGTACTTCTTAATTAGGAAACAATCAATTAGCGTTTTTTTTCGTTATTGTGTTTCTCGTCAGTGTGGCGCAGGATTGTATTGTATTCAAACTGACAATTTGAGTGAGGTCGAGGGTGAATAAATATACAGCCATTCTGTGCCAAACCGACATAGTGGTTCTCAGATTTTCATGAACAGTGGTAAGGTAAATGATTTTGGTTTGTCCAGTCGAAAATACGATCATGGTTTGTCCACTTTTCTGAATGCTCCAACTCAGCGCACCTATGTCAAATCAGGTATTCGAATGTTTCAAATTGTCTTTTTTCAATTGTCTTTCTCATGATTTCACATGTTTTAAAGGATTATAAAATCCACCTTCTGTTGGTGTCAATGCGCCTCTCATTTGAGCTAACTTTTAATCAATCACCAGATGATTATTTGGCACGTATTCAGACCTTGATTATAACACTTACAAATATTGTGAACATCATGCTTGCACACCATTTGTATCAGATTTACATAGCTAAACCATGCAATTAACGCATTTCGATGACCTCAATTCTGATCATGAGTTGTCCGATTAACTAATGTTGGTTGGAGCGCTGCAATTTGTTTATTGTGTCCTTCTCGCATAGCAGAAATAAAGTTTCTCTGTGTTGAGTGTGTTGAGGTGAAAATAAATGCAACATCTACTTGAAAGTTCAATTTTTTTTCATTCAAAATGGCAATTTCTAAAACCGGACAAACCATGATCATTATTCGAACAAACCATGATCAGAGGTGGACAAACCATGATCAAAATTTCACTTTGAGGAAAATCGTTGAAAACATAAAAATTTGAATAATTTTTACGTCTTGTGGTAGTATTAGCAACTAGAGACTTGAGGCTTTTTGATAAACCCAAAATTCGTATTCATTATATGTGATTTTCATGAAAAAAAATCGTTTTGCATTTACTAACGGCGTGAAAACACCCTAATTTTGTTCTTTATCACAAAATATTTGACCCGTATTTGTTTATTTTTTCATTAGGGTGCCAATTTCCATTATCCAATTTTTCTGCTTTCTCCAAAAATGAGCTTGGTCCAGGTCAATAGTCCAGGAAGTGCATTTAAGTGTAAATTTGCATCTAGAGCTAGACAGTAATTCTACATAATGTGAGATTTTCAAAACAATATTATTTTTTGTATTTGAGAAAATTAAATTGAAATCATGTTGGTCTTCATAAGCTCTAAAAGTCGTCCGAAGACAACTTTAATGTAGAATTTGAGATACAAAAGTTAGAGCAAAAATAACGTTTTTTTCATGGTCACCCCAATGCAACTTAGATAGAAAGCGTTAAGGAACAAAGGGCCTGGCCGGGTAAGGAAGTAAAAAGTGCCCCAAACCAAATCACTAGCTGTATGGCAAATATTGTATAGGGTACTAAATATGAAATTTTGACATCATTACCACATATTTGAGTTCTTATATGGTAAAACATAGAGTCTATGGTGAAAAACGTGCTTTTTCGTTTATTTTACGCCATCCTCAAAAACTTCGAGATAAAAATTTGAAAAAAATACTGAATGTGTATCTTACTACAGTGTATCAAGAAAAATTATCAAAAAAATGATTATCAAAAATTGAAGCACTATAAAAATTATTGAAATTTTGTTTTTTTTTTATTTAGAGATTCGGTACTACTCTAATTCATATTCAAATGTGTTTCTACGGCTTTTCTAGATTTGTGTAATTTTTTTCAGTGTTACGCAGTACAAAAAATATTTTATAATAGGGGTTCAAAAAAACGCCAAATTTTCCTATACAATATTTGCCATACAGAGTGATTTGGTTTGGGGACACTTTTTTGCTCCCTTACCCGACCAGGCCCTTTGTGGAAGATCTTTATTCTCTAGACCAGCGGTACTCAACTTTTTTCTCATAGGTGCCATAAACACATGTTAGTCATGGTGTCACGGGCCGCAAAAACATAAAGAAGGATTATGTCCAAGACACTGTTTGATACAAATATTTGAAAGCAATGGCAAGGATCGATAAATGAATGCTTTCTCTGAGTGAGGAGCGAATTGAAGCAATTTGAGTAGATTTGGTTTGATTTCCAAGCAGTAACATGTACTGTTGATTGCTCGCGGTCTTGAGCATTGAAACTGAAATACTAATCTTCTTGAATATATAAGTTGTTTTTCAGTATATTTTAGCAAAATTACATATCCAACGCAGAACGATACATCTCAGAGGACGCAAAACAGCAACAGAAAATTCGAACCGAATATTTTGGGTTAGTGGCGGTGGAGGCGAAAGCAATTACATCGAAACAAATTTCAATTATAAGTTTTCCACCTCAAAACACAATTTTTGACGCTGAAAATATCTTATGTCTCTTTTAACCCGAAAACAAAACATAAAATCACGAAAACTGTGTGGCCTATTGAAAAAAAACACAAATAAGTCATTTACGATTTATCAGTCATCCAGCTAGCGACCGGACGGCAGCACGGCTTTCCAAATGGTATTTTTCGAGGCAAAGTTGTTTAGCTTGATTTTTCATATTGGTCTTTTTCAAGGCTAGAAGCGAATGAACTGAGGAAGCTTAAAGTCTCTGTTGCGAACGCCCCTTGTCAGCGAGCGCACCTCTAAACTAAAACTTTGTTTGCAAATACAATTACTCGTAGCAATAGAGATCGATTAGGAGATGAGGTTTCATTTTGTTCTCAAGTCTCGAAGACTCATGTGCTTCATTTCACTATTGATAAATTATAAATTCAATTTACATATATAATTGAAAGTAGTTACGTATATTCACTGAACTTTGATTTACCGGTCGGTGTTGCAATAAGTAAAACAAAATATTTTTAAAATGTATTTTCTGATTGTATTTATTGTCAATCAATTTTTAGGTTAAGTGCTCAGTTATCTCCACGTTGTATGACTCATCTATTTGAGGATATTATACGGTAAATTCACATATAACTGAGGAGAAAAAAATGAATTTGCTAGTCGAAAATAATTATTGGATATAGGACCTAACATTTATCAGAAAATTGTAATAGTTATACTCCGGGCTAGACGAGGAGAAAATTTACAAAACGTAAGTTGGAATGAATATCTATGAAGCTCAATTGTAACATTGAAATGAAAAAAGTTGTAGGAAATTTTAACGCCAATACAAACTTCGTTGAAAATTTCGGAACCGAGTCCTTTTCTTCGTTGCATAAGCAACAGCCTCTGTAATTCAAAACAACATGAATTCGTAGAAGCTCCCTTCAGCCAAATATAAACATAAAATAGATTTTTAGAATGCATCGAAACCGAAAGTCGAAAGTTTTAGCGGTTCTGAAAAGGACCGATGGGTTTGTGTTGTTTTGTAGAAGCAGCTGACGATGGTTGATTCATGACTCATTTTTGTTTTCGCGAGGACAATGCACGTAACGCATTTAGTATGCATCGCGACATTCTTCTCGTACTACACATAGTACGGCTACAGGCGATTATTTATTTGTCCCCCACTACCTATTTCATAGCGCATAAAATCAACAATTCGTACAACCTCCACGGTATGAAAACCGACGACGTACGTCCTATTGAATTTTTCTCTTCTCTTTTGATTCTGCTCTACACTATGCTCGCTTCTTGCATATTCTGAAGATGTATTCTGTGGCGAAAAATATTGTTCAACACAGTAGCAAAATAGGAACTATGGTTGGTCATGGCGAGCTGACCAAAATGTACTTTCAAAAAGGTACTCATATGTATAGATTTTTGAAATTTTAATAGTTTGCTTTTGACGCTGTTCTGAGCTATTAAAACAAGTTTACACCTCTTATCTACCGGATGAACGATGTGGTATGAATATAACATTTTTCAGAGAAAAGAGATCTACAAGAGGTGTTTTTTTACTTATTGGCCTTAAAAAATTGTTTCATTAGTTCAAAACTGCTTCGAAAGCAAACTGTTTAAATAATTATAAATAGCGATACCTTCTTGAAATTTCATTTTAGTCTCGATTGGTCTGCTGTCCGTTTCTCTTTTGCTGCCGGAGATGCCAAATCTTTTGCTTGTGAATGCACCTAAGATGTAAGCTATGATTTCGCACTCATTTGGGCAGTTAACTAGGAAAATATATTTCGGATGTACGGAGGATTGAATAAGTTTTTCTCGATGATTTGAGTGTCGTACTTCAAAAAGAGAACACAAGTGAAATAATATTATTTCGTATATATTTGAACAGATCGCAAGACAATTCAAAGGGAAAACAAAATATCAGTTCTTCCATTTATTGAGAATTGATTTAAATGCAACTTCAAACAAATGATTACTAAGCCAATGGTAGTGCTATGTTAACCTTGCCTTTGTATCACAGATATACCAACTCCTAGTTTTTTCGTCTTGGTTGGGAAAAACTGCAGATTTGAATAACGACATCTTTCAATAACTGGAAGGTCAGGGTTCAGTTTTCATGAAGTCCCGTTCGCAGACTATCGACCGCACCAATCATGTTAGGGTCAAATGGATCAGGTTCAAGTTTTGTTGAGAAATCAAAGCAAAGACGCCGTATTCATAGGTCTTATGAGGACAACACGATTTTGCTACGAATCAACAGTGTGTGACATTTTTAGAACTGTTTAATCTGTTTACTCGTTTTCGCAGTTTCAACTGATCGCTGAGGAATGTTTCTGAGCCACACAGGTGTGTTATTGAAAGCTTGTCGAAAACTCGACGGAGTGCTCATTATAATGCTGTGAACCCAATTTATGAACTGATCACAGTCACTGGTGTTTTGTGCCTCTCAAGTACTAGATCAAGTGCACAGTCCCTCCTACCAGCAGTTTATGATTTCATACTGTGTTATCTGTACTTCTGACGCGTTGTTCTACATGAAGTATATCAAGTGCAGAATATTTGCAAATCAAAGGACCATCTCTGAGTAACTTTGTGATCAGACTCAATGCACTGCCAATTTTTCTCGCTGTTGAAATGAATAGTCTAGTCGAAATGGACATTAAGAAGGTTTCAAGTGATTTATCAAAACAAAGTTATGCAATTTTGAATATGGAAAATGGTTTGACATGAGATGGCTGTATAAAGAGATTCAGGAACATTCTTTTTTCTTATTTTCAGTATAATGTTTCTATTTTTGAAAATATCTCAAATAGCTCAGGTTGTGATCAGGCGGCACTTTTTCGATCATGGATACAGGAATACAAATTTTATTTTCATTATTATCCAAAAATGTGGATGAATCGTTTAAACGCTGATATAGAACTTGCTGAGTGTGTACTGATCTGCCCTATGAAGGAGAATTTTTTTCGAGTAAATGTTTGCCTTCAAATGTGTGTTCGTGTGTTCATTTAATGGATTTCGTTCAAAACCATATAGTTGCCCATAATCTGTCGCTCGTATGCTATTAAAATATTAATTTATAATGTGCCAAACTATTTTTTATCTGTATGCAAATGAGTTGAAGAAACTTTCCTGGTATTATTAACAACTAACTATTATTATGGCTAACTGACAATTTGTTTCCAACATGAGATCACACAAACTATGCTGTATTGCTATATTCCCGGATGGGTGTAAAAAAGCGGACAAGGTATTCACCCAAACGTTGGATTGTTATTATTCTATATTTCCGTTCTTCTCATCCTCCATAGAGCAAATATTTTCCCAGATGGTGAAACTAATACAGCTGTCGCTTCCAACGACAACACAATTAATTCTCAACTCATGTACACACACACACACATGCACAGTCCGGAATGACGGTCCAGGTTAATTAAAAGTTGTTTCCCAAGAGGGCAGTTGAGCAACCATTTTCGCAATGTTTCGTAGCAAACATTTCCACCCACAATATGCTTCCGCCAATATTCACCTGCTGAAAACTTTTATTTTTCGCATGTTGGTCGGGCGAACTATGCGCGCAACTGTTACGTTTTTCTCTGCGGTGGCCACTGCTATATGCTATATATCCGCCGGGGACCAACCGATGGTTTCCCGCTCGTGGTCTCGTAGTGCCACCGCTAGCAGCGTAATCGCTTCCACCGGTATCATTCGCCGCGGCCATAGGCCTCTGAAGGCGAGAGCCATATTTCAACTCAGTTTGTGCAGTCATACGATCGCGCGGATCCTTCCACCTCGGCCCGAATTAGTGTGTCTGTGTTCGTGGACCGGAAAAAAAATTAAAACATTCCAGCAGAACTTATGATATACGGCAATGTGAAAAGTTTGGGCCTCGTCGTCTCGCAAAAGGTACACATTTACAAGTATGCATAATGATTGAAATAAATTTCCACGGGGCGAGCCCAAATGGGAGGGCGGAGGTGTCGCTGAAGTGAGTGCTAACGGCTCACTTGGGGGGTGCCGAAAAGCTAACAAATGGGCTACCTCCTCCGGCTTCCGAAGTGGGTGGGATAAAAGCCAAATAATGTCTCTCGAATCCCTTGAGAAAAGGATGTTTCAATTAGGCATTCATCCGGGCATGTGTTGGAAGGAGGCACCAGCTGCTGACACACCGGAGATGTCAATCCAAAAGCGTTTTCTCTGCGTATCAGCCGCACTTCGCATTCGGTAGGGGTTTTAAATGGATAAAATTTCCGGTGTAAATCTTTTTAATTAGCTATTATGGTTACATTTGATAAAACCATTTGCGCAAAATATTCGTGCTGCCATTTGTGGGTGCCTGCGAAAAAGCTCTCTACCTGTAATTGGAACAAATCTTCATGGAAATACCCCAGCAAACTGTTTGGGATTCAATTTGCGATGTCACATTAAACCGTTAACGAGCTTTGTTTATAATTTAGAACGCTTTGGGATTTATTGCATTGTCAATAATTCGAAAAGATTGCGCAAATTCAGTCTCGCTGGGTATTTGAATGTGTGCCTGTGTAATACAATACATTATTGTTTTCCTAATCATGGAAAACTTTTTGTTTTATCGTTCGGAAGGATGGAATGTTTCACTTATCACCTCTACCTTTCGTCCATTAATATCAGAATAATTCTATTCATCTTTTGATTATTTCATTATCATACAGTGCTCTCAACAGTGTTGGTATGAAAACAACGGTCTTATAGAATTTTTTAATTGTTCCGATTTCTCTACTACACACTCTAGCGACTACAAATTTGGAAAAAATATAGCTGGAACTATTTACATCTGATTTACGAATAGAATACAGAAATATTAGGTTGGGGAAAAATTAATCCATTATTTTTGGGAGAAATTCAAAACTATGTTTGATATGCTTCGAATTGTCCGATTTGGGTCAAATATGCACCGTTTTGTTGGACAATTTGTTGCCTTCTAAAGGTAGCTTCATAATGTCTCTATCGTAGAGGTCATGGTCCTTATTGGCGAAAAACTTTAGCAATAAATTTTTACAATCTTCTTTTGGTTCCAATTTCTTATCACTCTGGAAATTTTGCAATGCGAGAAAAAGGTGGTAATCGATTGATGCCAGGTCCGGACTATATGGTGGATGCATTAAAACATCGCAATCCATCTCTCAGAATTGTGTGGCCTTGCGTTGTCCCGATGGAACACAACACCTCTTCTGTTGGCAAATTCTGGACGTTTCTGGTCAATCGCTAAATTCCATCGGTCCATTTGTTGACAGTAGAGATCTTAATGTAATGTATTGCACTAGAAACTAGAAAATTCTAAAAAAAAAATTAAAAAAGAATTAAAAATTTTATAAATTAAATTAAATTGCACGTATTCTACTGTTGCAGTATCGGCACCATAAACACCATTCACAATTTCAGCGGCCTGGCTTGCATTTTCGCTTTTATAAAAGAAAAAATGTAAAATTTGCCGAATTTTCTCTTTGTTGACCTCCATTGTTAACACCCTGTAACCCACAGCTGAATGGAACAAACAAAAAAAAAAAAACAGCAAAACAAAATTGTTTGGTGAAATGTCACCTTTACGACGAGTCTAAACTTGAAATTGTATGATCGATATTACACGAGATATTGATCACTGAAGCCAGCTACCGACAAAATAATGGATAACTTTTCCCACAACCTAATATTTATAAATCATTCTTTTGTAAAAAGTACAGAGGATTGTGTCCAAAACACTACCACATTGTTGACGTAGGGCTATCAAATTATATTATTCGTTTGTTTATTATTTCGAATATTGTTTAATAACGAAACAAAATTTTAAAAATTGACGTAGGGTAGAAGTACCTATCATCGCAATAGTACCAATTATGGTAATACGAGTGAGTTTTTTTTTAGTTTAGAAAGTATATCTTATTTTTAAAGGCTCTAATACGAGTTTGAAACATCAGAAATCTCTTCTTTGTCGATTTTGGTACTTGATTCCATGCGAAACATTGTTATTTTTCACCATTAATACGTGTTTGTAAATTAATTTACTACAATCAAAAATCAATTTAATTTCGCGAAAGAGTACCATTTTGAGTAATAAGATACTGTTAAATGGCCAACAAAGTTTAAGTGTTTGGAATTTGAGACAAAACGGTATTCGTGGTGAGCGAGGTTGTAACGGGGACTGAAGGAGATAATGTTGCACTTCTCAATGTCGACACGCATATAGTTGTAAGTTGTAAGAAGCCGAAAGTACTTCGTCCAGAATTCCGTCTATTAGCAGGAGTAACTTGATGTGTGTATGTGTAGTGAACAAAGAATTAGAAGGATCTATGCCTAGAAGCATGGACGGAGGCTTGACGTAGGACTCCTATTGTTGGAGAGCTAAATCTATAAAATATACCTCTTTTATTCGTTAAATTGCTTACTTGTTTTACTTTTTGTTGCATGCTGATTTTGGATATGTCTGTAAAATTATATCGTTAAACTTTTTGATATTGACTTGGTAGCCCTGAAAAGGGTCGTTTCGTTTGATTGTTGGGTGTTGTTTGTTCACTCCATTAGTGTTTACAACCGAGTGATGATCACGGAAGGATGGTGATTAGTAGTTGGATGGTGCGTATCACGATAGAAGATGTCGATCTGGAATGAGGTATGATGAAAGCCGCTCTCTGTGGCCCTGTCCGAGATGGCTCCTGTGTTCTGTATGGATGAAATAATGGAAAAACACCAATGTAATATAAGATTATTATCATTATCGAACATGATTATCAATTTTGCTCACCACAAAACATGTTACTTCATTATAAAAAACCTATATTTCAAATGGAAAAAGGTAGTTTTTTCATAAGTTTTACTTTCTGAGTGTGTTTATTCAACCCATTGACCCATTTCGCTTCAAAACCAACGAAACACGATGCTATATGCCTCAATGCGGTTTTCAATTGGACTAAAAACACCTACTACAATATGTAGAACATATGGGAAATAATTTTTTTGAGTAATTCTTCAATTTTCCTATTTTTCTCACAGCATGAACTTTCCTCGGGTGAAGATAAATACAGGAATGATTTAATCTATTTTTGAACATTGAAATGAATCGTTTCATGTAAGAAGGGCTTAGAATGAAAGGGGTGTAAGTGATTTGATCGATTTCTCTTCATCGACTCTCTATTTTGGTCATAATTTAGCTGTAAACACATTCCCAGCTGTATCTGATAATGTGGAAGATAGGTAAGAACCTCATCTATCGGATTATACAGTTATACCTCGATATAAGGCAAATTAATTTTTTTCTCGTTACGTTATATCGAAGCCAAAAAAATTTTTTTTTATTGATGCGAAACTGTTTGTGATTACTCAACAATGCGCAAAAACTAATTTTCTATCACCCAGCAGTATTTATAAAACTTTCTTATTCCCATTTAAGATAATTTTCGTAGACAAACATGATCTGTTTTAAGTAGAGGAAAAGGTCTAAAAAAATTTAAGTGAAATTGGTATCAATTTGTGATGAAACGGATAGTAAGTTGGCTGGATACCGGATAGCTTCAAGGCTTGATAGTCGGATATTCGGCTTTTACTTTGCGAATACGAAACTGGATGACACTGTATTTGTGCATGAAGCGAATAAAGAATTACATTTCGAAAAAAATTAACACATTTTTACATAAAAATAATGAACTATGAATAAATTTCCCGTTTCCGTGGATATCCTTTATAAAAGATTCAAGTTTTCTGGAAGTAATCTTTAAAATGATTTTTTTTTCTGATAAGGATTCAACTGCTTAAGAGAAGATCAGAATTACTCAATTGCAACCTTTTTAGACCCGAAGATTGTTACTGACGAAGTTTTATACGAACGGATAATTTAATGTGGGTTTTTTTTGCAGTTTGTTTTTAATATTTTCAATTGACCTGACGAATTTTTTTTTGAACGGATTATATTATGCAAACTACCTAATTTTTTAAATCATCTTTTTTTTTAAATTTGTATTTATGTCCTCTCTATTATGGCCGTCATGATCCTGGTGATGATGGACTATATTTATTTTTATTTTGTTGTTTTATATTATATTAGTTAAAAAAATAAAAGTAGTCTACATAAGTTTGAGCGTCGCGCGCGTAACAAAGATATAAAGGATATTAAATTGAAAGTTTACTAAGTGCCGGTCTAGAAATTTTTCGTTAAGGAAATTTTCTCGATTTCTC
This sequence comes from Toxorhynchites rutilus septentrionalis, assembly GCF_029784135.1. NCBI lineage: Eukaryota > Metazoa > Arthropoda > Insecta > Diptera > Culicidae > Toxorhynchites > Toxorhynchites rutilus. The sequence goes on from NC_073745.1 coordinate 200,192,702, forward strand.
TGGATTAGAATATTCATAGTCAATCCAATACAAGGCTGGCGGTTGGGCTTGTGCTCTGGTGGACCACTCGGCTGCAAGGGCCTCGTCGGGACCGTATCGGCTCTGTTGCGGACATGACTGAGTATTGGCTTGTCATTTGACATTGCAATTTTTTGAACTTATATCTGTAAATAAAATCAGTTCGTTGTTTTTTTGTTTGCCTAACTGATTTCAATGCTGAATAAAATAACTAAATTATCTTTTAGATAACTCGTCTTGCTCAAATCTCTGTAGGGGAAGGAGGCGGGACCATCATCATCATCATCATTTAAGAGCTAGTCAGACTATTTAGGAGTTCTTGAAACGTAAACAGTCTTGCTGGCAATGTTATTGGAGTACATAAAATATCTTGCGGCAAATCTTCTGAGAGTAACAGCTCATCGTCGTCTTCAAGACCTGTAAATGAAACAAAAGAGACGAAACTGAATCAACCCTTATACCCGAAACTCACAACATACCTTTTGGGACTGTTTCAACGAAGGAAAAAAAATCCGATGAAATATATTTAGAAAATATTTAGAATCGATCGCAATCACGATCTTTGCATCTGGTGGTCATTAAAATCTAAGCAGTCAATTGAGGGCAAGGATTGCTAGAGTTTATCTTTCGACTCCATGCAGTAGTATTACAGCGAAGACTGTTCTCTGAAGTTAGTCCGGTTTACGAAGCAAAGCGTAATCGGTTGTCATCTTCAACCCCGAAAATTTATTATTTATTCATCCTAATAATAGCCACTGGGTAATTTTGAGAACAGTTAATAAATTAATGTTATGAGTAAATATTGATTCAATTAAAAAAAATATCTGGCAGTTCAGTAATCAAACCATATTATTAATCATGGATAAATGGTTTTGCTGTTCCTACCTATCAGACTCAACAACTCATGAGCCGGGCCAACTTCTTTCACTTCCCTTCCGAAGGAAGACGTAACCAGAGATCTTTCGCCTCAGAAAATCCCAACGACGCCAGCTGGATATACAGGCCGATCGGATTGTGAGGCTGTTAAGCTAACCACACAAACACTGGCGCCGTCCGTTAGTTATGTTGTGTTAATGAGCAATTATGGATTTTTTCCAATATCCCGTATCCAGCCGGATAGCAAATATTGGCCGGATATCTGTTTTATCTCTAGTATCAATGTTTACTTTCATAGTTTCTATGTGTGACTTACTTTATTTTCAAATGGAAATTCCTCTGAATTTTGTTCTTGAAACATGTTCAAAGTTATGCTGAAAGTTCAAAAAATGCCATAACAATACCAAATGAAAAGGCCGCCCAAGAATATCAGGTTGAAGGAATGCGTATTTTATACGGGAAATTGTAGTGAACTGTAATACAAAACAATCCGTTCATTGTTTTTTCCACATGCTCCTTTTTATCAAAAAATAAAATTGAGATCCAAAATGAAAACTACCAGTGCTACCCCATTCTACGGTACTTGTTTGTTCGAAAACTAACTAGAAATATTTATTCGAAATAATCTATACTCCAAAAACTATTTCAGTATTGTTTATTTTTATATCTTAAAAAGTTTCGTTATATCGAGGTTGCTTTATATCGAGGTATGACTATATAGCAAACTTAAATTGGAACGTTTTTGCAGTTGAGTTATTAGGTAAAAAAAATTGATGAAGAGAAATCGATCAAGTAACTTACACCCCTTGCATTCTAAGCCCCTCATATGAGTTAATTTTTAACACAACCGCTACCATATACAAATTCACACTTTCACTTGTGCTGAATGTTTTACAATGCATGATCGATCATTAATGAGCAATTTCGCCAAGCAACCAACATTAAAGTTCCAAATTTGTATTTGGTTTGCTAGAATGAATCGTATTACTCACCTTGTAGTACAAAAATGCCCCCGAATTGCATACATTGGTAATGCCGATTGCCCCAGGCACCTTGGTTAAGAAGTCTGTGTTAGGGAAACATATTTCGATGGGAATAAAAATAACGTTGATTTTGATCGCTATTGCGAATCGATCAATCAGAACGCGTGATTCCCATTGAGATAATGCTTGAGATTTGTATATTGCTTGATAGTTAGTTTCATCGAATATACTATTCTATTTATTTTCAGTGTAATTTTTTACATTGAATAGAATAATATATTTCATGAAACAAACTATAGACGAATTTCATACCAACTCGTCTTGGGAGTTGGCAGCACCATCTCAGATAGTAGTGAAACGTTGTGGGGGTAAAGACATGGGTCATTTAAGCAACTTGAAATATTCGAAAAAAATAGACTAATTTTTTAAAAAGGCCAACATTTTTTTCTTATTTTTTTACAAAAAATTATAACTTGAAAACTATGATACCTACAAAATTCTTGTCAAAGGATAAACCGTAGGAAATTATTAATTTTAATTTTAATTTTCACAAAAAAATACCAAAATTTTTTTGGGAGAAAATTTCGCTGAAAAAAAGCTATTAAAAAAGTTAAAATTCATTTTTCTTAAAAACGTTTTTTTTAATTCTCAAAAATATATATATACGAATAGCCCTTACAATTTCCAACAAGTCGTCCATACATCGGAAGATGGGCACTTTTACAGGTAAAAAGTTTTTCCAACAACAACTTTTTCATGTTTTCTTTGATAAAAAAAAAACAACTAATCCTAATTTTGTTGAAAGTCAAGATAGCGATATAGTGTATTCAACAAAGTTTTAGATCTCATTAAAACATGAACTTTTTGTCGAAGACATCAACTTTCTTTTTTTTATAGTTTTTGGAATATAAGTCATTTTTTTATGAAGACTCCTATGAAAAGAATAATGTTTTACTCATAACATTTTTGTGTGTAAATTCTTATACAATAATTCAATGCAACAATTTATACATAAAAACGTTTGCGTAATGCGTTTGATTTTAAAATGTAGGAGATACACTTCCTCTAGTCTGATGTTGGACGCGCTACAGTGGCTATCTGTGAAGCAAAGAATGTATTATTTGACAATGGTGTTGATGTTTTTTTTTCTTTGTTGTTAATGTATATTGTAAAAAAAAATAATGAGCGTTGTCTACGAAAGTTTGAGCCTCGCGCGCGTTTGATAGGTCTGGACTATGTTAATAGTGAACACTGGCAGAATACCGATACACAATGAAATTTTATATGGGGTCTGAAGTTGAAACTGGAATGGGGATAGCTCATTCAGAATTGTCGTAAACTATCTTATCATAAGATGGTTATATCGAGTATTTCTGAATAGTGACAGATCTCTAATATGTTCTTAGTTGACACTTTTAGATATTGGGTTAAATTCCCAATCAGTCAAGGATCTTCCCGGGTTGGAAATTTTCTTGACAGGCCTTGTGAAAGCTTTGGATCTGAAGTTGAGACTATGATTATGTCAATGTCGATACGGATAGAAACATTGTTTTTTTTCATTCAGTTCGTTTTTGTTTTTGCTCTATAATGCTGGTCTCTTAAATTTATTTATTTATTATTTATTATTTATTATTTATTCATCTGACTTTTTGTTGTCTTAATGAATTAAGATGGGGAAAAACCAAATAGAGAAGGCCAAAACCCCATATCTTTTCATTCACATGCAAAACATATATAAGTATAAAAAAGTAGCACATTTTGAACACAACAAATATAAAAAAGTAAATAATAATAGGCGTCAACTGTGGTCAAATCATAAAAAAAAATAACAAAAAACTGATTGGGAACTGGGCCCTTGTCCATAGTTAATGTCGTTGTCAGTGGTTCATCCTATTCAGTTCTGTGAGTCTGTGTTTGAATGCGGACGCAGTAGAGCCAAAATCAAAGTGAGCGAAAACTTCATTGAAACTTGCCGACATGAATCGCACAGGGTCATGGAGGCCGTACAAAGTATTTCGGGGCTCAAGAAGCAGAAAGTTTCGTTGGCGAAGCAGTCGTTCAGGAGCGTAGATGTTAAGCTGTCCTAATAATTCCGGTGCGTCAGCTTCTCCGTTGAAAATTTTTGCAACAAACACAGCTTGGTCAATACTCCTTCTCTGTTCCAGTGTCTGCAGTCCCAGCAATCTGCATCGATCTTCGTATCGGGGAAGGTTCAATGCATCTCGCCACGGAAGACGTCTGAGGGCATATCTAACGAATTTCCTCTGTATTGCTTCGACTCTTGCGGTCCATGTTGACTGGTATGGGCACCAAACTACAGAGTTAAATTCCAGAATCGATCGCACCAGAGTGCAGTATAGAGACCGGAGGCAAAGTGGGTCGTTAAACTCTTGGGATATTTTAAACATGAATCCCAGCTGGCGGTTAGCTCTAGAAATAATGTCGTTGTAGTGTGATCGGAAGGTGAATGCTGAGTCTAGGATGATCCCGAGATCATGAACTTGATATACACGATCGAGAGACTGTCCGTCAATTGCGTAATCGTACTCTGTCGGATTGAGCTTGCGGTGGAACGTGATAACGTTGCATTTATGAATGCTTAGCGTAAGCATGTTCCGTGTACACCATTCAGTGAAACGATTCAGCCGTTGTAAAGCGTAACAGTCCTCAATACTCCTCATGACCATGTAGATTTTGACGTCGTCAGCGTAAAACAGTCGATAGCCGGGTGGTAGTATGACAGATAGCTCATTAATAAATATTGAAAATAGCAAGGGACCTAGATTGCTCCCTTGTGGCACGCCAGATAAATTCGAGAAATGTTCCGAAGTTACCGACCCAATGCTAACAGTGAGCCTACGATTTAAGAGGTATGATTTGAACCAGCTGATAATATCCGCGGAGATACCGATTCTCCCTAATCGTTCCAACAGTATTCCATGATCAACTCTATCGAAGGCAGATTTCAAGTCTGTGTAGACGGTGTCGACTTGGGCACCAGCATCAATGTTTTTTATACAAAAAGAGGCGAACTGAACTAGGTTCGTGGTAGTTGACCTTTTCGGATAAAACCCGTGCTGATCCTTGGCAATGTAATTCTTGCAAGAGTCGAAAAGTAGGTCGTTCATAAGAACTTCGAAAACCTTGGAACAGGCGCAAAGCGAAGTTATTCCTCTGTAGTTCTCAACATTCTGCCGATTCCCTTTTTTAAACACAGGAAACATGATAGACGTCTTCCAGCTTGTGGGAAAACAGCGTTGCCTTAATGACAGATTAAAGATGGACGTGAGTGGAGAAACCAACTCGTCACAACATTTTTTAAGGATGTAGGTAGGTATTCCATCAGGACTGGATATTGAACATCTCAATTTGTTTATGGCGAATTTCACTTGATTCGGTGTGATGTCGAGGTTTCCCAGATGGCACACGTCTCTTGGTGTATCTCTACAAGCGTCCCAGATTCTTGACGAAATCGTGTCGTTGAATGCGCTTTTGAAGTGAGAAACATTTCCGTGGGCAACCCATTGTTATCCTTCCGTTTTGACTTCACGAATTTCCAAAAATGTGCAGGGTGTCTACGTAAATCTTCTTGAGCCCGTATGCTGTAGCGTTTGTATAAATAGCGGTTATATATTCGGTAACTGTCACTAGCCCGCGCGAAATGTTGCTTGGTATATAAGCACCGGGATCGGCAATAAACTCGAAGCGCCTTCGATCTTAGACATTTTAGATGTCTTAGGTGTGCATTTCCCCAGGGTGGCATAGGAGACGGTCTGCGCAGTGGGATGAAATCAACCAAATGACTTTTAAGCAAGCTTGTAAAGCAATCAACTGCAACGTTTATATCGTCAGCGGATTCTAAGAAATGCCAATCAGTTTGGCGAAGGGCTTCTAGTAAGCCTTCAGTATTGGTTCGATGAAAGTCAAGTCCAGGTTCATCCGGAATGTTTTCAAGTACGATGGACTATGATAGAATAACTGTCAATTCCAAAGCAGGATGGTTGGAGTCAAGAACGGAGAGCGGTTCGGCTGCTTCTTCGAGAAGGCATCGTGAGAGCGTAGCTTCATTCACCAGGGCAAAATCCAAAATTCGTGCATTCTGATTGGTAATATGATTGATTTGAGATAAACCGTGCAAACAGAAACCGTCTAGTAACGAAGCACAAGCGACAGAAATGCTAGATTGCAAGGCATCAACGGAAGGACGATCGTTTCTTGGAGTGTTCCAGACAAGTCCCGACTGATTGTAGTCACCAAGCAAAATGGCAAGATCATTATCCCCAAGGCGGGAATAGACCGCTGCAATTGACTCAATATGATCACTAACGCTTGCTAAATCATTTTTGCGGTCAGGTGGTAGATAAATAGCACCGATACTCATTGAGCAATATTGCAGCTTCACCTTGACCCAAACCTGTTCGAGTGTAACATTTACAGATGTGGGATCGATGTATCCGTTGAGGTTATTTGAAATAGCAATCAACACTCCACCGCCAGTTGATTTACGACTGTTGACTTTGCTGCGATCTGTTTTAAGAACTGTGTACGAATCTCCAAAAACTTGTGATGAAAAAATTTTATCGTCGAGCCAAGTTTCCGTCAGCACAATTACATCATAATGGCAGGATGAAATGGCCAAGAAAACGTCGTCAATTTTTGTCCGCATTCCCCGAACATTCATGCAAACATACATACTATCTATAAGATAAATCGACCTGTTCAAACCTTTGTAGGGGTATGAGGTGGGTCTTCATCATCATCATCATCATCATGAAACACCTCCAACATTTCACTGCTATCTGAGATGGTGCTGCCAACGGCCAGTCGAGTTGGCATGAAATTCGTCTATAGAACAATTTCAAAACTTCAATCATTATCCAAACGAAAATATCGCTGATTGGTCGAAATTGAATATACAAGCTTCCTATTGTACTCACAATTATTGCTCAATCGTTTCCGGATAGATTTACGAGAATTTTACACCAATAGATTTGGACACTTTGTTATGGACTATGGAAGCTTGTATCTTCGATTTCGACCAATCGACCAATAAGTTCTGGAGTGCCGAAATCGATTGACGCAAAAATTTCATCAATCCATTGGAAATGATTGAGCAATAAGCGTTTGAAATTGGACATTTTTCACGATGCGATCGATTTTCGTTTTGCAATTTCTACCCCCAATATGTTCCCGAAAGACGTAATCCTGCGTCAAAGAAATAAATCGTCATTGAGTGATGCAGGTAATAATTATTTATTGTATCTTGTGAAAATTTGACGTTGTTGAACCACATGGTGTGTTGGATCGAGCAAATCACTATACAAATGTGAAGGCTTCTATCACGAATAATGCAACCAACCGTGCGACTCCATTATTGCTCGTTCCGACTGGATTCTGCATTCATTTGGTGAGTAACAGCGGGCTTACAGGCGTCTCCCTGCTCAGTGAAGCAGTGCATTATTCCGCAAGTGCTATTTCGAGGGAGCATTCCTTTTTTTTCCGTGAAAACGAATGCTGACGACTCCCACCTGTAGACACAATTGAAAAGAACAAACCCCCTCCCCAACCCTTATACGAATTCGTCCACCTTTCTCTGTTACACACAAAAGAAAAATTTTCTGATCCCATATTTCGTATCACCGTAATCTACCAGCGTGAAAATAAAATACACCAGCACGAAAGCATAAAAGATTCATCACCATTCTTGCTGTGAGGACTCATTGTACCGTTGGATTCGAGGAATTACCGTAACAGGCGGTACAGCAATAAGGAAGACGACTTGTTCGACGCTGTAATGTGCGCTTGTAACGCAACCGAGAGCGGTAAGCGACGCGCAAAACTGTACAAAGAATCACCGATCCGCACTAGAAAATTAATTATTCTAATTATGTACGAGTCAGCATCTCTCGCGCGCGACTACCGGGACTATTGATTTCGCCTTTTTTCTCTTGCTTTCATGTTTGTTTGAGTGTTTGTTATTTTTGAACGACTCTCAGGTATTTTTGTGTTGTTGTTTTACTATGGCATGTCAACGCATACAACGCTACCAGGATGCCGGTACAGGATAGTGTACACTACTTTGTCGCGCGGGAATTTGGCATTGAAGTGACTTACAGTGTGAAGGTGTGACACCAAGAGTACATGGGGTATTGATTCAACTGTTGAGTGACCTTTTTTTTTCAAAGATTATGTGTCATTGTTATCACAACAGATTACATTTTAGAACACAAGCACGATTTATTTTTAGGAAAATACATTTGTATTCAACACTGATTCATTACTGCTTGTTCGGGGTGGAACTAGTAGACGGCTCGTTGTGATCCGCAAATGTTATCCCTCTGTCTCTTTTCACTCCCTACCAAGACAAATAACGCAGCCGGCAGCTGAAAATCGGCTTCATCAACTGATTGCAACTGTCAACTAGGCAGAGCACTAGCGTTCCGATTCAGCATTTGGTGAGTGAGATTTCTCTTTCGTTCCTCCAAGGAAGACGAGCTGCTGGTAATGAGCCATTAATAATAGACAGCGTAAATCACTCCACCTCGACGAACGCACGGAACAGACAGCAGTGCACACACACACAAGAGCAACAACAAACAACTCGCGGATCCGAAGGACGATGCAAGAATTCCCTTTCCCACTATTGTGCGATTGCTTCTGGGCGCTTGATGAATAGAAGCTGCATGGCAGCGCATAGAACAGCAACAGCATCCCGTGCTTCGTGCTCGTCACGTTGAGATGTTATAAATGAATCAACAAATGGCAGCATGCATCTATTACTTTAATTGCTGTTGCTGAGGATTTGGCTGTATGAAGATGTCGCATGCTCGCGTTGCTGATGCTTTCCGCGGGTCGTAAGGTAAGGCAGTATGGCCAAACGTTTTATAACCCGAATCGGTTTCTATGGAATACACAGAATAACAAATCACTATTGAAGACAAAACTTGAATACGAAGATGACGATTTCTTAGCCACATCGCGAATATTTGAAAGGATCGTGCCCGAAACATGACCGCATAGGACGAATTTCATGCCAACTCGACTGGCCGTTGGCAGCACCATCTCAGATAGTAGTGAAACGTTGTGGGTGTAAAGGCATGGGTCGTTTAAGCAACTTTGCATACTTGAAACATTCGAAAAATAATTGGACAACTTTTTGGAAAACCCCAAATTTTTTTTCTTAAATTTTTACAAAAATTTATTTAAACTTAAAAATTATGATATCTACAAAATCCATGTCAAAGGATGAAATGTAAGAAATTGTTCAAATTTTTACGAAAAAATGCCAAAAATGTTTTGGAAAAACGTTTCGCTGTAAAAAATTATGTTAAAAATTAAAATTAATTTTTCTCAAAAACGTATTTTTTAAAATTTCCAAAAATATTTATATATGAATAGCCCTTAAAATTTCCAACAAGTCGTCCATACATCGGAAGATGGGCACTTTTACAGGGAAAAAGTTTTTCTAACAACAACTTTTTTGTTTTTTCTTCGAAAAAATACATCTAATCTTAATTTTGTTGAAAGTCAAGATAGCGATATAGTGTATTCGACAAAGTTTTAGATCTTATTAAAATATGAACTTTCGTCGAAGACGTCAACTTTCTATCTGTTATAGTTTTTGGAATATAAGTCATTTTTGTATGAAGACTCCTGAAAAAAAATGTTTTGCTCGTAACATTTGTGTGTGTATATTCTCACGTTTGACATGTTCTTGACATGTTTCTAAATAGAGAAAAGTTAGCAGAGCATGTGAATTGCGATAATTTATACATATAAAATGATACGAATTAAACATTAATAGTATTTTTTCAAAGAAAAAAAAGTTGTTATTCGAAAAACTATTTCCATGTAAATACGCCCATCGTCCTATGTATGGAAAACTTATTGGAAATGTTAAGAGCTATTTTTATCTATTTTTTCAGAATTTTAAAAGCATGTGTTTTCGAGAAAAATGAATTTTTATTTTCAAAATATTTTTTTTCAATGAAATTTTTTTCCAAAAAATTCTTTCATAATTTTTAATTAAAACCTATGAAAACCTAATGAAAACCTCGGAAAGCCGAAGGGCTGCCATAAAGTGTAGAAGCGAGTTTGCAGTTTTTCAAAATAGCGTTCATTTATTAAGATATTATTTTGTTAAAATCAGCAAAAGTGAGTCAATATATATATACCATTCATGAAATTGTGTTGTGTTGTGTAATGATATTATGATAATAGCTAGCATGTACTTGGTTCTCTCTGGCTGCAATGAGAACGAAGTTTTGCTTGTCTAGCAACAACATAATTTTGGTTTTTTCTTCATTTTCCTGAAGGTTCTGAATTAGAAATTGACGAAGATGTGTGCTTACTGCATGAAAGAGTATTATGTTTGACATCGTGTTTGTAACACATCAGCGACAAAATAATTTTTCGACAATTTCATCCTTGACGCTCCTCCTTGAGTCGATACAAAGTACTTCGCTTTCAAAATAGTGTGCATCATTGTGGGAGCCAGCCGATTTCTGAAATTTGTTTTGTTGGTATTGTAAAGCGAGAATATTCGCTCAACACACGCTGATGAATGTGGAATTATCAAAAAGTGTTCCACAAACGACCTTAGTCGGAGTGGAGCGGTGAGGTGACATTTCCCATGCTTCAACATTTTTAGAAATCAGGGTATCTTCATGACTCAACGAAAAAAAAACAAAGTTTTAGCAAGAAGGTAGGCAGAGAAACTACATTGTAATTAATTTAGAAATTAAAATTGAGTTTTGTATCTTGCTGAAAATCTGTAATTCTGTATATACAGATTCTGTATCTGAAATTTGAAAATATAATCTGTGAAATACAGAATATTCTGTATATGTGGCAACCCTGCGTGTGGTTGATGATGATTATACATAGTTTTTCTGAATCTAGATTGCATACTATTATCTATTTAAATTTTCGAGCTGCCGCCACGATGTTTACCCAAATCTTTTGATCTCAAAATAGCGTTCATCGTATCGTTGCTGAGCGAACCATAAATTCTTTTTAGGCATCCAATTTTTGTCCACCAAACCTTTCCTTCTTGTTTTTTGAAGCCGTAATTTTCTTGCGGAGTAATGTTAACTTTAGGTTACGGAATTCATTCTTACTGATATTATTATCGTAGAACCATGGAAGCATCTCTAACACAACGTTAATGCTTGTTAAATTCGAAAAGTTTCTGTGATTTCACATTGCCGCAACCTTGAGCGTCGGATCATCGCAATCGAATGTTTCCTCATTTGCTTGATCAGCTCCATAAAAAAACTGCGAAAAATATACTTAAAACTGATCTGCTTTTGCTGTCCATAGTACTGATAATCTTTTGCTGCTGCCATTCCGACCTAAAATTCATGCCGCTCTTCATCTTGATTTTTAATAGCATTGGACATTGATAAAAATCTTTTAGTTCTTCATGTAGCATCGTGAATTCAGGATTTTCAATCTGAAACAAACATTTCAATCTGTTGATCTGGGCCGAAACATACTCTAGAAAAGCAACAGAGGTTTTGTCAATAAATATATGGAGGCAGTCACTATTTGTCTGATTTTTGCCACATTCATACTAAATTATGGAAAAATTAACTCTGAAAATCATGAAATGCATCTCTTCAGCACCGATGCTAACGAAAGCCAACGGGTGACCGAAGGGTGTAGGATTTGAAGCGGATTGAGTTCCAAAACTTTCTGTATTATCTCGAATTCGTTATTTCTCTTTGGGCTGTTGGATATATAGGTATAACTAGCACACAAAACCAGCAAATGACGTATATTTGACGACTACTAGATCTGAGCAATCGATTTTTATCAAACGTATTACGGAATTTGAAACCCCCTCATCATGGTCGCACCGTCCGATGCGAATCCTTTCAGACGATCCTTGTAAGGAATTCCGTCGTTATAAAACGTATTAATTATTGCATTGTAAATGCTTTTATGATCAGCAGCACTAAGCGATACTGTAACGTAAAAGTCGTCATGTACCTTAGTGTTGCTTTGTTCTAATGTAAGAAATTACACACGCGGAAAAAATCTGTACCAATCTATACTGCTTGACGAAAATCTGTACCCTGTACCGTACAGAATCTGTACCCAAAATAACGAAAAAATCTGTACCTTTCCAGATTAACCTGTACGTGTGGCAACATTGATCACACCTTGTTAACTTGTTTTGGATTGATTGACGTTGTTATAACACATGATACCTCTGCAATAATGAAAAAAAATAGTCGACACAAAGAATTTCAATTTTACAGTAGAATTGAATGCAAGCATGTTATTCAATTTATTTTTTTTGCTAGCGGACCCTGCAAACTTTGTCCCACCCATTTTTTATTTTACGTTATCACATCCATGGGTCCAATCGCAGAATTGTTCATTGATTGATCTTCTAATCTACCCTTAAAAATTAACTTTTACTATAAAATTCCAAGTACTTCTACCAAAACTCGCCATTATAATATCAGACACAATTCTCGTTCAAGATTTTTCAACCACTTGCGAATAACATGTTTCTCCGTTACATGGAATAAATGTTTGATACAGAAAACATGATAGAATAAAGACAACCCTAAATCGGATAATTCCTTTCTAGAGTTTTGCTGTTATCAACACATTCGGCGATCCATTTTTATTTGTATGGATAGAAGACGATATAGGATTGCGTTTTATCACATTAAAATCCATTTCCACTTTCGAACGAACATCAATTTCGTTAGCGCAAACATCAATTGAACCAACAACGCTTGTCAATATGTAATTGTAGAACATATGCGAATTGAATTTTTCGAATTTTCCCATTTTCCTTCAGAGTTTTCCGAAAGTTTTCAATTGTCATGTTTGGTTGGAATATGTTTGGTTGAAATATGTGTATTATTTTTATGGGGCCCTCTCCATTCCAGAGGATGGAGGGGTGTCATACCATCATAGAAAAAATTCTCGTGCATGAAAACCCTCACATCCCAAATTTGGCCTCATTTGCTTTATCAGTTCTCGAGTTATGCAGAAGTTTGTGTTTCATTTGTATGGTAGTCTGCTTGCCCTTAGAGAGGGGGTAGGTGTGTCGAATCACCATAGAAACATTAATTGCTTCCTAAAATCTCCACATGCAAATTTTGGTTCAATTTGCTTTATTAGTTTTCTAGTTATGCAAACATAAGCAGCAGTTTTTTTTAATATTGAAACTCGCTTTATTCAATCATTCAGGAATTCAGTTTCTTTGGAATGTCAATTACCTTCATATAGATTCACTTGTGGCATTCTGTTAGTCTGGATGAAGATCCAGTTCCTCATTGAGACTAATAAAACGCAACAAATGAATCTACATGGATTGGAGATTCCGATACTATAGAAAACACTTCGATATCATTTTCAAAATGGTAAAAATATTTGCTTAGTGAGAAAATTCCACAACCAGAATTGAGTGGTGAATTCTAAGTTTCGCCCACGATTATGCATGATTATCGTCCAAACCTTTCCCAACTCGAGCACAGAAGTATCCCTTTGAAAAAAAAAATAGCTGTTGATTATCAAAAACCATATCAGTGCAATCAAATCAAATAACATTCCCTTCGCACGCAACTTGGTACGGAACGTTTGATAAAACTACAATTTTTTAGCGTACCAAAGCCAGCACCACGTATCTGATTTTGTCGTAACATTGAGCATGCTTCCCAGCAGCTGTACTGCTGTTCTACGCATAGTTGACCCATGTCCCAAAATCGGTAACTGAGAAAAACGCAATCAAAGTTTTCTACCATATTTGTCTACCAGAAGTTTTAAGCATCACTTGAATCAACCAATCTTGGTTACAAAAACATTGTTTTATGAAGAAAAGAGTGAAAAGAGTGCAATACTTACCTTCGCTGAAAAAATGAGTGCATTAGCCCTACTGAAAACGTGACAAAAAATTCTTGTACTAGTACCGATTCATTTATTATGGATCTACAATAAAATACATGATGGGGCAGTTATGCCTAGAATATCAACATGGGACAATTGAGCTTGATGTTGTTTTTTTTAAAGCTGTGAACAAACCATAACTTTTTTGTGTTTCCGATTATGCATAAAAACATCGTTTTATGAAGAAAAGTGAAAATTTTCAGAATGTAGCATGGGACAAATATGCGTATAACGGCAGTGCGGTGGTGTTGTAATTAATCATGCACAGAGCTATGAGAGTAATTTGGCGATTCAGTATGCGGCGGTGCGACGGGTGTTTAGTGTCGAGAGAAAACGAGGGAAAACTGAAACAACAACGCTGAGCAAGAATCAGATAAGATCTAAGAAAAACGAACGACGAAAAAAAAATATAAATTACCAAACTAGACATATCAGTTTCTTATGTGCTTTGTAACGTGTTGTTTTGTAGCTACAACTGTCCCCCTCAGAGAATGAATTTGTCTTAACAGTCTGTTTCTTTTTTCTTCTCTCTTGCAGGAAGTCGGCAGTATAATTGGCAAAAAAGGAGAAATCGTCAAACGATTCCGAGAAGAGGTAAGTTAGACTGCTATTTGAATTGGATGCAGGTGTTAGATTCTAACGTGTTCTCCGTGATGAAATCAGTATCTCGATAAAAAAAAGAACAAATCCCCAGTATCGCATTGATTCTAGCTTTTGAAAAGACTTTCGCTACACTCTATAGATTGGAACCCAAAATGTTTGGCCTACAAAGCTATGAATTGTGCACTGTATAGTTAGGGTGCTGATAGTATCAATATTACAGATTGGGAAAACAACAGCATTGGGCTCGATCCGTCTAGTTTGTATTTCTACACATTTCGGCACAACGATTGAGTGCTTATATTCTGCTGTTCTTGTAAAAAAAACACTTGAAATCGAATGATGACCTGGCAACAGTGGTGGAAATGCTCGTACCACCACTGTAATTCGTAATTACAAGTTATTAAGACGAGTTTATTCCGTATTATTTAAACGCAATGTTATTTACAGTTTTGGAGCATTTTAATATTATTCATTAATTCTTCTTTGTCTGTCAAATCGGTTCTGCATGGGTAAATAAACACACGTCTCTAGTGACCTTTAGCGTCACTGCGCCAGATCGCTTCCAGTTCGTGAGATCGATAAGGTACCACTAGCCACTAAACTTTAAAACTGGAGCTGATTGTTTTGAGAGAACTCTGCTTCGGGTAGCACATCATGATACACAAGCATGCGAACCAAAACGCCATGATCACTTTCGGTGCTGCAAGTTAATATTATTCTTTGCATCTCATTCGCTATTTATATTTATTAACGAAATCCCGCTGCTCTTCTTTTTGTCAATTAGCGAGCTACTAACAGTCCGGCCGAATTGCTAGTTTGTGCGTTATGAGGCAAATTTTTGCATGTACTCGGATCAATTCTGATTGGTTTTCAAAATATTTCTATTTTATCCGTTATTCATTTCGTTTCTAGTAACATTTTCAATTTTGTAAAGTTAACTACTTCCCCAAATATTTTTTTTTTCAAACTGGTTTCCTATGGTTTTCCTTTTAATTTTAAGAACACAAGTTTTTCGATGTTAATATAAGTAAGATGTTTTCTCAGTGTATCGCAGATTTTGTTTTTAAGTGCATCAAGACAACATTTCGCTCGGGATAGAAGGTTTTCAAATTCTTGTTCTCGTGAAAACAAAAACAAAAAGTAGAAGGGCCTGAGCCTAGGAGCACGGACGTAAATTTGACGTAGGACTGTAATTGATCGGAGCTATTGTTTTTTTATATAATTCTTTTCATTATCATAAATCTCTTATTTTGACTCTTTTGAAAGCCCAAATGTTTGTTATATGTACTCATAACCATCAAAAGGGTTGCAACGGACAAAAAACAAAATTAGCTTTCCTGCTAGAAGCTCAATTGTTCAACTGTCTAGCTGAAAATGGATAATGAATATCAGTGTGACACATAATAGGGTGGAACGATAGAGGAAGTATATGTGGATCGGTAAACAAAACAAAATATCGTCATTATTACATTGAATATGAAGCAAAATAAGAAATGTTGAAAACAGTTACGATTTCGTGGTATTTTGAGCCAAAAGCACATGAAATCATAAAACTGCTTTATTTTTAATGGATAGCTATGGTATTGTAAGTCATCGGGAGTAGTAGCTTTTTCGGTGAAATAATGTTCGTTTGCAGACTATGAGCTTAATTCCCGTACACCCTTCAAGGTGAAAACGAAATGACCGGCACGCCATTGCAGAGCAGAATCAAGCAGAATGAACCTCTTTAAAATAGAAATTATGAATGAAAGTTAGCTTCTCCGTGTCAAATAAGAGTTCAATGTGTATGAAAAACTTTGTTTTCTTCATATGGTAAAATAATCTGTTTCAAGAATTGTACCTGAAAGATAATTTTAAATTATAATGAAAAGTTTTAGTGGAAAACAAAATTCGTATCCAGATCCCGACACCGTACCGCTGTCGTCGGTTTTTCGTTCTGTTTCCACCGTGAAGTGTATTGGGCCAATGAATTTCTATTGAATTGCGGGCATCTTACTAACCCACTCCACCATCTACATCACCATTATTCCTACACATTGACTGGATGTCCAATTTGTTTGATAGAACGAATTATTGCTCACAAGCTTGTGTTTGCATACACCATTGACGGGAACCAAGTTGAAAGAATGCATAATACATGATTTACCTTTGCATTCGCTCGCAAAACATACCTCTCTTATTCGTTAAATTGCTCATTTGTTTTACTATTTCCACTGTTCTTCTGCGTAATATGCATTTGAAAACTCTTAATTTTTCGTTACATTTTTCGTAGAGTGACCCCCCTATATAGAAATCAAAGACGTAGTCCTACGTCAAAACAGCTGGCCATATGTAGAATCTTGTGTCCTAGTTGTCGATACACACTCAGTGTGAATCGCGAACGTTTACCTCCTAGATTCTGCAGCGATAAAAAGATCGCCTTCACTATTTTAAAACTATAAAATGCACAATTTTAAGTGTGATTCAATGATATACGAACACGCTTCACCCGACGCCATGAAAACCGATGCGGTGAATCTTTTCATCGAGCTTCCACCTCGGATTTGAGAACAAAAAAAAATTTAAAAAATCAAAATTGCACTACGATATGTGATAATTTTTATTCCCCTCCAAGATTGCCACAATTGTCTGTAACAAGCATACGGAAGTACAATTTGGCTATGACACTACAAATTTTATAGAAACAGACAGATGCGGCAACCTACAAAAAAAAATTAAAAATAAAAACGGTGATGATTCCGGGAACGTTTTGATCAAGGTAGCATAAACAAAATTGTGGAAAAAGAAAAATCGATTTTTCCAGCTTTTTTCAGCTTTTTTTTCGAGATTGCCAGAGATGACAGTCCAATATTTGAAGAAATTGTAATTCGAAAATGGGTATGGAATCTCTGTTCACAACACACTACCGACCCTCCGAAGCGATTTCGCTTGATAGATACCACATCGGGCAAAACCGCTGAATGAAATCACAAATGAAATTTTGATTTTTACTCGCGGAGCTCTGCACTTAGCTTGCTTCGTGCACATTCTGAGAACGTATTTTGGAGCAACAGTTTTTGTACGTTTGCATTCAGCAAGACAGCAAAACACAGGTAGTATTTTTTGTGCTGCTTTTTATCTTTTTTATCGCTTGAAAGTAATGATGTACGATGGCAAACTACGATTGTTCTTGTAATTGTATGAATATATTAAAATTGTGCCATTAGTTGCTCCTTTTCGGTTGTCTTGGACCAACTAGAACGTAGGTTTTCCAACTATTCGATAGAATATTAATTTTCTATAAGTTCAAGTTCAAGTCTTAGATTTTCACTCAGCACTCTATTTCGTACGTTACGTTAGAAGCAGAAAATAAACCGCTGTATTTCAGCTAATTCGGTGTGGAATCCCTCTGTAAAAATGTAGATGACGATAAACATACAGGTCGATAGAAAGGATTTGTTTTCGCCTGAAATGCAATCAAATTGTCTGAATTTCAAATTATTTTATATTTCACAATCTTTACTTGACTATTGAACCATTTTGTATTAATCATCAACAAAAATTTAACCAACGGCATAGAAATGTCAAGTCATGCACTTGGCAAACGGACAACTAAATGTATTTCAGTACAGAGCGACTGTTTAGAATCGATAAAATTATTCTGTTAATAAAACTAATCAGCTATCAGTATGTTTTTTAATGGTGCAGAGGTATATTATGCCCAGTTCAACTTCATTGGAGACGCACCCAAATCCTATCAATGTATATTCCAAATGTAGTCTTCACTCACAGAACAAACTGAATAATTTACGACGGCGATAGTTTCGATCCACGAATTTTCAGAATATCTAATACATATCCATTGATCCAAGGTGTTTTTTGTAGAAATCAGATCAGAATATAGATTTGTATCCGTTTTCATATAACGCGTGGAGATTTTTCTTCGAAAACAAAGCTATATATAAAAGAAGCATAGCGCTCATGTGTACAGAATGCATTACGGTTCCAATGTCGTTTCCAAAATAGATTCAGCCCCAATTTGGTTCAAGTGTCCCGCGAACTGTTCACAAATAAACATTTTCCGAAACAGTGAACATCACTTCCAAACGCATTTGTCACACCCGATGTAAGTTTTGCTTTTTCCGAATCTCCCAATTTGATAAGTTGTTATTGCAATATCAATTTATCCGCCCCGACGCCATCCCACGCAAAGCGAATAACAACGACAAGCATTAACATCCCCCTAGTCCCCCTTACCCGAACAGGAACAACAACGGCGGCAACGAAGGAGCTCCGACAGCGTAATATAAAGCGACAGAACAACTTTAAAACAAGTCCGTGACTTCTGTTTTTACACAAAGCATAAGAATAAACGAATAAACAGCGCGCTCCTTTCGTGTCACAGGAAAACGGTGAGATGTTATCAATCGTTGCATAGTTACCCGAATCGGATATGTGATCTCTGTTTGTCTTCGGTGCTGGATCTAACTTTGGCATTGTTTGTGTGTTTGTGTGTGCGATTGTACGTATGTTAGTTTGCTATTTCCACGCACGAACAGTCTTTTGTGTCGCAGCAGCATCCGTGATGGGAGGTGGGTTGTGAGTTTTCCGTTTTCAGCATAAAAGTCGTCCAGGCTGGAGCTGCGCTTGAAAGGTTAACAGACAACGTCATTCCGACCGATAGTTCCGCCTAAAAGTTGTTGATTGGAAGGGTACACAAATTGAAATGGAAGATTGAAATTGATTTGTCAACGATCTGATTATGCTTTTCGCCGCTGCTCGTCGTGTCCATCAGACAGGAGTCGGAAAAAAACTTTGTTATCGATGAAGGTGTATACTGTTGCTCCCTGTCTCTGTAGTGATGTTTAAAGGGTGTGTCACATCAAATTGCATCACGGAAAAACGCTGTAGAAATTCGCCCAGTAGACCGATCCTTTTGAAAATTTTAGACAGTAAAATAAAAACTATTAAACAACTTTTGGCATTTTCTTTTTATTCATACTTCGAGCCCAAGCCCGTATGCTCGCACCTTCCTCTTTACCCCGTCCATAAGGTTCTGTACAACGTCAGGTTGTAGTTTTTTTGAACAGAAATCCATTTTCTCTTGAAGTCAGCCTCCGATTTGACAACTTTTGGGTTCTTCCGGAGGGCCTGCTTCATAATCGCCCAATATTTCTCTATTGGACGATGCTCCGGCGCGTTGGACGGGTTCATTTCCTTTGGCACGAAGGTGACCCCGTTGGCTTCGTACCACTCCAACACGTCCTTTGAATAGTGGCACGAAGCGAGATCCGGCCAGAAGATGGTCGGGCCCTCGTGCTGCTTCAACAGTGGTAGTAAGCGCTTCTGTAGGCACTCCTTAAGGTAAACCTGCCCGTTTACCGTGCCGGTCATCACGAAGGGAGCGCTCCGCTTTCCGCAAGAGCAGATCGCTTGCCACACCATGTACTTTTTGGCAAACTTGGATAGTTTCTGCTTGCGAATCTCCTCTGGAACGCTGAATTTGTCCTCTGCGGAGAAGAACAACAGGCCCGGCAGCTGACGAAAGTTCGCTTTGACGTAGGTTTCGTCGTCCATTACCAGGCAATGCGGCTTCGTCAGCATTTCGGTGTACAGCTTCCGGGCTCGCGTCTTCCCCACCATGTTTTGCCTTTCGTCGCGGTTAGGAGCCTTCTGAACCTTGTATGTACGCAGGCCCTCCTGCTGCTTGGTCCGCTGGACGAATGAACTTGACAAATTCAGCTTATTGGCGACATCCCGGACCGAACTTATCGGATCACGTCTAAACTGCTTAACTACGCGCTTGTGATCTTTTTCACTGACGGAGCATCCATTTTTGCCGTTCTTCACCTTTCGGTCGATGGTTAGGTTCTCGAAGTATCGTTTTAGTACTCTGCTGACCGTGGATTGGACGATTCCCAGCATCTTACCGATGTCCCTATGTGACAACTCCGGATTCTCGAAATCAGTGCACAGGATTAATTCACGACGCTCTTTTTCGTTCGACGACATTTTTCCAAATTTACGAAAAATTGACAGTGAAGCATGGCCAACGTGATCTATACACTCTTATCTGATTATAAGCGAAAGCTGAAGATATAATTCCTAAAAAATAAATTTCTACAGCGTTTTTTCCGTGATGCAATTTGATGTGACACACCCTTTATTCAGCTCATGTGTATAGAATGCACATGCATAACCACAAGATTTCATTGCATTGCTTGGTTGATCCTACGACGGCAACATCATCTTCATCGTCGTAGTTATGTTGCCGTGTTTCGCTGGAAACGTCTTATTGGTATAATTTAATTAGGAGCATCTTCACTCGAGAGATGTATAAGCAATGTTGTAACACGTACCAACACTGTTGTCCATCGAATGGCAATGATGCAATAATGAACTGAGATCCAACGCTGAGAGATTCTTGTCTGGATTACATTGATTACAATCACACGATGAGCCTGATCACGAACGTCACTTCACGGTGAAAACGAAGTGAATTGTATACAACGTTATTACGGCTGCCACCGTGTGTGTAGAATCCGGAAGAGTTCATCCGTCGTGACAACTTTGATGAACTCGGTGTTATTATGAATATCACGATACTGTCATGTCACGGAGAAAAACTGGTATATTTGTCACTTGTGTTTTAGATGGTGAAAGATAGTCACGCGGAATGGAGTAAGTTTAATTTCGGATTTATTTAGCTTTTTTGCTAACATTTTGAATCTTGTCTTGAGATAAAAAACCGCAATTTACCCGCTTGGTGGAAGTTTTAGAACGAAATCCTGACGTATCCAGAGGACGTAAATTTGTTTATCAGTACAGGTCAGACTCGATTGTCCGGAGTATTAATTTTTTTTCACTCCGGATAATCGAGTCAAAACAATTTTTTTTCTATATTCGTTTTTTTGCATGTATTTTTCGTTTTTTGAAACTAAAAGAGGAATTTGATTTTTGATTCATCCCCTTAAAGTCAGAAAACACCTTTCTCACATGAAAAAAAAAATTATCCAGATTCTCTCAGGAGGTGATAGACGATCATATTTGATGAAAAAAATCCTCCAACGCATATGTTCGAATTTCAACAATGACAGAGTTACATAACTTTTTTATGTTTCGGCTCTACATTAAAAAGTACGCAACGGAAGACAATTCTGATGTTTTCATTTGAAAAATGAGAAAATTTAGTACAGGATATAGTTGTGGAACACTAATTTAGTGTTTTTATAACGTTTTGGAAATGAAACACTTACAGTTAATAATTTTTAATGTGTTATTATAAATTTTATCCTAAAAAATTATATTAAACTAGATTGTTTCTATCAATTAGAATGAAGTTCTTTAACCGCTCCACAATTTGTTCTTTGACGCACAACTTCTATCTTTCTTAATTTGGCTGCAATATCGATATAAACAATTCCTGGTGGAACTTCAAGCAAAATCTTCAAAAATCACGATTTTTACCCCACTGTACATGTAATAGCCACTTAAACATCACCTTAACGTTGAAAGGTTACATTTCTTCATGAAATAAGTCATATTTAAAATATAAAAAAAAAATATTTTTTTCCAAACTGAATATAATCGAGTCCAAAATTGTATATAATCGAATCACATATAATCGAGTCTGTATATAATCGAGTTCGACCTGCGCTGTATTCTATTAGTCAAATCATTTCATTTGATACCAATATTGAGGGGGTTGCAAAACATACATAGCCGACCATTTTTGGCGGCGACCTTTACGAATTTATGTTATTCATAGTTTAGTGTATTCTCCAAATCAAGCCATTCAGCCATTGTTTGAATTTTTGAAGATCATGAAATACGCAGTGATATAATGACAGTAGAATTAAATGTATGTTCCAAATTTCAGATCAACCATTCAACAGGAACGGGGTCAAATTCCCATTAATGTGGCACAACCCAACAAACATTCAAACATACATAGAAACACGTCAAGCGGAATGAAACCATTCAAAAAGTAGTTAGTTGTTTGGGTACTGCGGCCATCTTGAAATTGGAATTTTCATTATCTGCTATGTTCTACTAGTCGAGAACTTTGTTTTGATAAATTTTTGGGCATTTTTCATAAATAATTGTTTTCTACTAGTCAAGCCCTTTCTTTTGATACCCATATTAGCTATTCAATATAGAATTATTATACAAATTATTCAAAATTTCCTAAAAACAAAAATAAAATACTCCGGATAATCAAATCCCGGATAATCGAGTCTCCGGATAATCGAGTCCGACCTGTATTCGATAAATGCACTATGGGATGTAATTGAGGACTAAAAATGTAGCTTCCGTAGACCGATTGAAACATGGCGAAAGGTCTAATTTCGATTGTCCTAATTGAATAGAAATTTTTTATTTCTATTTTATGGATTAGACTAACAGAGAGTGGCAACCCCTTAAAATGGCAATGGAGGCCAATGGCCCAAAACGATAATTATGATTGATTATGTATAATATTGATTTGTTGATATTTTGAATATAGAGTCATAACTGTAATGTTTTTTCAACATTGCAGAGCTGGTTTTTGTAATTCAAACATTCGCAATTGGTGATCAAGACCCGAGTCAGGACGATAGTTACATCGAATAAGGCCATTGATCTTTTGTTTTTACGTAATAGATATTGTCAACGATATTGTTTTGAAGACATACTTTGAATGAAAGAATATTGAGGTTTCAAATAAGGAAAAAATGAATCTATCATTGCAAAGCTTTTGAATTAATAATTTCAAAATTATTCTCTAGTTCTTTTTCCATTATGTTGATATCCGTCTAAAGAAAATCTGAATCATTTTTTGCTTTTGGCAAATTCCTTGAAACTCATCAGATGTTTAATATGAAAATTATGCTTCTAACCGACGCTACTGACCAGTTTCTGTTTAAATAATTATATCAAACCTCATGTCACGTATATCAAATTACACAAGAATGGGAAGGATAAGAGGATTAAACTTCAGAATCCCATATGGGAGTAGCTCAGATTATACTGATCATGAGATGGATAAATTCGGGTTTATTCTGAGATATAGAAGATATTATTATTCATCAAAATTGTAGAGAGGGTTCTCAAAAAATTATTTTAACATTGACCTATATTAAATACTTCTCACTGTTCAAACGAGTAAGACAGAGCTGAGTAAAAGAGTATGCGAGATATCGATTATTAAACTCATGATAGTAATGCTTCATCTCTAGAGTAATTTATAGAAAGAGAAAATGAAATTACATTCCCATATGTTCAACAACTACATCATTCAAGAGCAACCAACTTTTCCTCCTCATCTTTGAATCAGCGTTTGAATCAGCAAACTAACGCACCAAACAAATGATTCATGGAATGAGTCCGAATAGTTGGCATTGAAATACCGAATCATCGAGGTATAATCGCAAACTTGTCATTCTAAAACATATGTTCAATTAAATGGAACATTATGTCATACACTTATTAATTTTACTTACATAACGCCCGAAATTATGCAACCGACATAACGTTCAAACGCCCGAAATTATGCAACCGACATGTCTCTTACAGACGGGAATGAACTCTTTCACTTCACGGAGTTTATTTTACACGCAACTTTCCGTGACAATGATGATAGACATAAAAAGATTAAGTGACGTGAAAGCGTTTGTGACTGTGATGTTCGTGATCAGGCCCTATATTCCAAGTTTTTAGGCAAATATAGTGTTAAAATTTTCAATGGACAAATACAAATACACAAAAAATGTGTGACGGCTCTATACGAACGTTACACCGTGGAATTCTCCTCGGAATGAGTGTTGATGTCTGTTATTCAATTACACCGAACATGCCAAATTGAAGCCATGAAACGACCATTTGAACAGTCAACGAAACGCAAAACAAAACCATACGCAGTGTGCACAAGCACGAGCACGAGTTTTTTTTTTTTGTTTGTAAGGATTCCGAGTTCTAGCAAAATCTGCCATACGAGTTGGGGGAAACTGAGCACAAAAAAGTGTGCTATCTTCGGTTCGGAGGACCCGGCACCGCGAGTGAATCCTTGTGACTGAAATGACTGCACAACGCTTCCCCGTGCAGAGGAGGATGTATTATGTGGCGTGTCAGCGATAGTACACACGTATATTCTCACTCTGGTGGTCGTTCGAGAGAATCCAAGAAGCGGGAAGCCTTCGCACCGTACTTTTTTTTCTGTAGACTTCCTCCATTACACTTCATTTTGTTTAGAACTGTTTTCGTTACACCACCGGAGAGTCCAACGCAGTGGGGTCTCACTGGTTCCGGTCGTCACCCAAGAAACGTGGCGCCTGAAAGCGGGCACTATTACAAGAGGACTGCGTGGCAGCAAATAACCGGATGCATGGTAGCAAAACAAAACTCCTGAGTCGGCACAGTTAGGAGGATATTATTGCATCCTCTGCTAGCGCCATACGCTAAACTGTGTTGTGGGTCTTCCAACCTGCCTTCCATTCTCATATGGGTACCTCACAGTTAGATGCGTCGTTCGTCGTATCTGGACCGCCCGGAGTTTTGCTACAAATGATATGATTAATGGTGGTATAACAAAGTTTGCCACTTCTGCACGTGCTACTTCTCACTTTTTGCCTGCTAAACGAATTTCCCGTACGGCATGTGTAACTTGATCAGAAGGAATATTCAATTAAATTGTGTGCCTTTTTTTCTCGGTGGGTAGAAGTTTCTTCATACATTTTGTATTCTCTGTATTATGCAGTCCACATTGAGGCACGTATGTTTGGGAACACTGTTAGAGTAATTAATTAATTGATGTTAACTTGTTTCTTACAATGTACCGAGTAACCAGTATTAAGGAAATTAATCGTTTTGCAACGCATATCTTTTAAATTGTCACTTGAAACACAATCAATAACATTTTACGACGATCATTTGCAGATTCTTTGAAAATTACTTACCAGTTTTAACGATTTTGGCGATTTGCATACCGATCGATTCGGATATACTGCTAGCTGACTCGGCAAACTTTGTCTCGCCCAAATGGATTTTTTTGGTTATTCTTACTAAGCAAACGATCATGGATCCAAACCCAGAACTATTTACTGATTGATCTTCTAACTAACCCTTTAAAATTCCTTTTACTATAAATTTCTTAGTACTTCTACCAAAATACCCAAAATACTTAGTACTTCAGGAAGATACCCAAACTGTCTAAAAATTGCTAGAGTCGTGCCAATTTTTAAATCCGGCGATTGTACGAATCCTAGGAACTATCGACCGATATCAACCCTATCAGTGTTTAATAAAATATTTGAAAAGCTCATTATTGTCAGATTTCTTGATTTTTTGAATAAAAATAACGTCTTCTACCAGCTCCAGTACGGATTTCGGCGTGGCAGCAGCACTGTAACTGCCATCACTGAGCTTGTGGATGAGCTGATAGATGGAATCGATCACAAAAAGGTAGTTGGAGCACTATTTCTTGACCTAAAAAAGGCCTTCGATACAATCGATCATAATGTATTACTAAAAAAATTGAATATCTATGGTATTCGAGGAATAGCCAACGACCTCGTGCAAAATTATCTCACCGATAGACACCAATATGTTGCATTGAATAATGCCAGAAGTATCCTGCGTCCAATAAATATAGGAGTACCCCAGGGTAGTAATATCGGGCCTCTGTTGTTTCTTATGTACGTTAATGATATAGGTAACCTTCCGTTGATAGGAACAGCTAGACTATTTGCTGATGACACTGCATTATTTTATCCTTGTTCTAAATCAAAAACCGTCGTCTCAAATATTGAAAATGATCTAAATGTTCTTCTTACTTATTTTCAAGACAATCTTTCGTCACTTAATCTGTCAAAAACAAAATATATGTTCTTCCACTCACCTAGGAAAAAATCATCGTTTGTCCCGACCCAAAGGTCGGGGATATTTCAATTGACAAGGTTAACCACTTCAAATATCTTGGAATTCAGCTAGACACGACCTTATCATGGACACACCAAGTAAATTCTTTGGAGAGAAAAATTTCTTCACTCTGTGGTTTATTAAAGAGAGTATCCCACTTTGTGGCCAAGAAAGCGTTAATCAATTTCTACTTTGCATGTATACACTCACTATTGCAATATGGAATAAGAGTATGGGGGCATGCATGTAAAACAAAACTAAAAAAATTACAAGTGTTGCAGAATAGATGTTTGAAAATCATATACAGACTACCAATTCTTCATCCTACTTCGAACTTATACTCTGACGATTCTCATAGTATACTGCCTCTTATTGGACTGCGCGAATTACGGACTGTAAAATTTATTCACAGCGTTATAAATGACAATAATATCCATCACAACCTGACAATACCTACAGCAAATCACCAACACTCCACACGACAAGCCCAAAATTTAATGCGAAGTCGGGCAACAACCAATGTTGGTCAACAGCGCATTTTGTTTTATGGACCGTCCCGTTTCAATGCTTTGCCACCGGAAATCCGAGCAATAACACGTTCAGATCTTTTTAAAAATAAATTGAAGCTATACCTAAAATCGGTCATAAGAGTTTTCCTAGTATAGATTTCGATCAACCACAATAAACCACCTCAGTGTTTAGCTTTCTTATTTTTGTATACTTGCCAGGTTTTCTCATAATTTTGTACAATCTATGTTTTATATTCAAATTTTTGTTGTTTCTATTTATCTTTTTTACTATGTTATATTCTTATATTATATTGGATCCCTTAAAAGAAATACTATTTTCACTGGGATCCATACATCTTTGCTTTACATGTTATTGTCCGCTCACCTCGTACCTAAATATCTTGTTTTGTCCTGTGGAATTATAAATTGTCTTAAAATTTTTTTTTTCAGCAAAAAATAATTGGTGCCCAACTCAAGGATTCTCGAATAAGAGTTTCTTCGAGATGGGGGTGAGTGGAGGGAAAAAAAAAACAAAAAAATTCATTATAATATAACATTATTTTCAGACACAATTCTCGCTCAAGATTCTTCATTTGCTTGCAAATAACATGTTTCTTCGTTACATGGAATACATGTTTGATACATAAAATATAATAAAATGAAGACAGCTCAAATCGAGTTTTGCGCTTACCAACACATGTGGCGGTTTATTTTTATTTACATAGTTAGAAGATATAGGAGTGCGTTTTTCCACCTGAAAATCGATTTTCACTATCGAACAAAGATCAATTTCGCTAGCCCAAACATCAAATATACTAAAAACGATTGTCATGTAATTGTAGAACATTTGGAAATTGAATTTTTCAAATTTTCCTATTTTTCTTATTTTTCTTCAAAGTTTTCCGAAAATTTTCAATTGTCATGTTTAGTTAATAATACGTTTGGTTGAAATATGTGTAATATTTTCATGGGGCCCTCCTTCTCCTTCCAGAAGATTCACATTACATTTCTTGTACTCTTAAATTCTGTTCCATTTGCTCTATTAAATCTCGAGTTATGCAGAAATTTTTGTTTTGTTTGTATGATAAACACCCCCCCCCCCCCCCCTAAGAGAGGGGGGCCCCAATTTTTTTTTCGAGATGACACCAGGTCTCGACGCATTCATGCATTTTTAAGTCATTTGGCATCGAAAAAAAAATTTCGATTTTCCAAATTTCCTTTCGAGGATCAAAAAATCAAAACTTTGGGCACCCCTGAATCATGTCCGATTGAGCTGAAACTTTGCACAGATCATTTTTTTTGGGCCAATAAACAAAATGTACATAGTCCGGTTTTTGAAATTTGACATGATCATTTTCGCAGCCACTCTAATATATATATACACTAGGGTTAGGCATTGCATTACCGTGCCAAAATTTCAATAACCATTTTTTCGGTAATGAAATTTTCTTTACCGGTAAAACCGGTAAATTACCATTGAAAAAATACTTTGAAATGAACCATTTTCTTGAAGGAACGACTTTTATTAATAATAATTAGTTTACAAGAAAACATTTTTCAAGTTTTTGCTACTTAGTAGCTACTTTCCTACTACTTAGGGACACAAATAATGTTAATTTTGTCGTTTTCTGATCTTAATCGGATCTCATGAACGAAATTTCCAGGAGAGAAAAACGCATGTTCATAGTTCAATGATGTTGGGCGTATAGTACGAAAAGCATCGAATACCATTGTTATGTATTCGTCTTTGATGCCCTCTGTTAATACCTTTGATTGCTGCACTCGTCGTTGAAGTGTTCTCTTAATGCTCAACTATTCCGCGGGTTCTGCATCGTCCAATGGATTTTCCCCCTTGTTTTCCAGCTACTGAAGTCTAAAGTCACGAACGGTTTCAAATGCCTGCTTGATCAATGCATTTCGTGGCATTTGATAGAAGACGCCAAAGTCATAATTTACTATGATATGACTAGGAATGGGTGCTCTTTAGAAAAAGGTCGATCTTGACGAATCGATTTCCTGAACGGCGTAGGGATCGATCCACTGATTAAATCTGTGCCAAAGAAGCGATCTTTGAAAAACCAAATATATTTTTTACTATTTCTTTATTCACTCTATATGCGAGCTGTCTTTTCTTAAAACATGGAATACAAATTTTATATTTCGATTCAAACATCAAAGACATTTAATGTTGTTACTCATTATGAGGGCCACAGAAAATCTAAAGCTCAGAAAAATTGCATTTCCCAGAGCATTCATCTTGAAACGTCATGGAGTCAATTCAATAAGTTAATTGAAAATTATTACAAGAAATTCAACAACTGATATTTGTTCAGAACTCAGCTAGCAAACATCCCATGAAATCCGTTCGTGCTAAACTGAAAAACAAACCTATAAAAAGTTTTTCTAAGATCGAAAAAATCGGAAGAAAAAGATCGATTTTCGCGATTTTATCGAGTACAAAGAATCTATCCAAAAAATCGAAATGGAAAAGATCGATCTTCTATAAATCGATCCAAGATTGCCCAATCCTAGTCACGACCACGAGCAGAATGATTATTCATATACGCGAACGAATCTGCCTATACAAAACATTTATCCTTTCCTTCAGGGCTCCAAGCAACTACTTCGAAATAGCTATTGGAGGAACCATCAATAGCTGTTCTAACATTTTGCAATCCGACGCCAAGTTCATAAAGGGTGCAGTTATTCCGCCATAGCAGTTCAACAGCGATGAGAACTGGTTCGAGGGCATCAACCAATTCCTTTGTCGCTGTCTGTTTTTCATCGCTGAAGCTTATCCTGTGTCTTTAGATCGAGCAGCTCTGAAGCTGGAGCTCGGAGGTCCTAGAATCGGTGCAACACTACCAGTTGTGTTTTTTCGATCTTATTTTCTCGAGTAATATTTCGAAGCGGCATAAAGGCAAATATTATTGTAAAAATTAAATTACCGAAATTACCGGTTATTGATTGTAAAATTACCGGTAATTCGGTAATGAAAAATGACCCGGTAACGGTAAAACCGGTTAACAATCCCTAACTAGGGTGCCAATGAAAATGCTCATCTCGAATTTCAAAAAGTTATCTCATAAAAAATGTTCACCGCCTCGAAAATACACCATTTGCAGAATATCAGCTCAATCGGACTTAAGGGAGAGTGGCGCAAAGCGGTCAAAGTTTGAGTTTTTTGAAAATCGAAAAATCACCAAAGGGGGAAATCGGGGTTTTCGATTTTTTTTTGATGCCAAATATCTTAAAATTGCATGAAACGTCGAGATCTAGTGTCATCTCGAAAATTTTTTTTGTCAAAAATCAACACTCTAGGACTTACGGAGTACGAAACGAAAAGTATGACTTTGGGTGCCAAAAAAAATAGTTATCTCGATTTTTCATTCGGAACTTGCTACGAAACGTTGGTTTGCACGAGAATATACTTTTTGCAAAATATTAGCTCTTTCGGACTTCATTTATACTATACCTTCTTCTTCTTCAATGGCACTAACGTTCCTAGAGGAACTTCGCCGTCTCAACGTAGTATTACTTGCGTCATTTTTATTAGTACTTAGTTGAGATTTCTATGCCAAATAACACGCCTTGAATGCATTCTGAGTGGCAAGCTCTAGAATACGCGTGAACACAGTGCAAGTCGGAGGAAATTTCTTTGACGAAAAATTCCCCCGACCAGAACGGGAATCGAACCCGAACACCCGGCATGTTATGACGCTAACCACTCGGCCAAGGGAGCACATTATACTATACATTATACTATACCTGCATCATTCGAATTCTGCTCTCGTTATTGTTGATTGTATTCGTTTTTTATTGTTTTCATAGTCTCGGGACCAAAGGCACTATATTTATTTATATTTTCTCTGGAAAGCTTAGGATTTTTCACATAACATTCGTCGAAACCAGAGAGGCGTTTTTTTCGTTTTTGAGTTATGATTTTTCAAAGAAAAAAAAACGCCTTTCTGGCGTTTCATGCTCACATAACAATCCATAAAAAACTTTTCAGAAAAATATATATAAAAAATAGAGCGCCCTTGGTCCCGAGACGATGGGAATAATGGGAAGAAATAAAAAATGTTCACCAGCATGTTTTTCTCAATATCAAAGTTCAAAGTCAAAAGTTATATTTTTTTTTGGGAAAAAGAGGACAAAGTTGATTTTTCGGACAATCCTAAAATGGAAATGATCACCCTACTTTAAAAAATAAAAAAAAATACTGGTTTTGCGATAAAGAACAAAACTACCACTTTTCACGAAAATCTGAGAACCACTATATCGGTTTGGCATGGAATGGCTGAATAAATATAATTCACTAGCTAACCCGACAAACTTCGTCCCGCCCATTTACTTGATTAATTCTCGAGTAATGCAGAAATTTGTGTTTCATTTGTATGGCAGCCCCCCCTTTGAGTGGGGGAAGGACTGTCTAACCATCATAGAAACATTTATTGCACCCTAAAACTTTCACATGCCAACTTTGGTTTTGTTTGATTGATTAATTTCCGAGTAATGCAAAAAATTGTGTTTCATTTGTCTGGCAGCCCCCTCTAAGAGAAGGGGAAGGAGTATCTTATCACCATAGAAACATTTATTGCATCCTAAAACCTCCACATGCCAAATTTGGTTTCATTTGCTTGATTAATTCTCGAGTAATGCAGAAATTTGTGTTTCATTTGTATGGCAGTCCCCCCTTAGAGAGGGGGGAGGGGTCTCAAAGTATCACGAAAACCTTCCCCGGCCCCAAAAACCCCTACATACCAATTTTCATGTCGATCGGTTCAGTAGTTTCCGAGTCTATAAGAATCAGACAGACAGACAGACATCACTCCATTTTTATATATATATATATATATAGATAGATGTTTCCATTTTCCTAAAGCTCGAAGTAAAAAAAGCTCACTTGTTTTTTTTTATAATAGAGGCTTAGAAAATTAATTTTATTCCCCTCTAATAAAATTAATTTTCTAAACCTCTGCTATAAAAAAAAACAAGTGAGCTTTTTTTACTTCGAATTGGTTTGAAATTGAACAAAGTTAGGCGAATGAATTTAACATGTTAAGTCCCGATTTTTTTCTTGCTGCGCTTTCCATTCATCGCGCATCAACAGCATTTGCACAATATCAGTGTCGGTCCCAGTTCCCGAAGATGTTTATTGTATGGATAGAAAATTGTCAGCAATTCGACTAGAAAGTAGTCACATTTTGTAAAACTTCCGAAAACAAACCGTATATATTCTTATTTTATTATTTTATAACTGTCAGTCCCAGTCAGTCAGTCAGTCAACACTTTTCCACCAAAAAGCTCAACGTCGGCCCCTAGGAACCGACGCTGGGCTTAACGTGTTAATTGAGCCTTGATGGGAAGAACTAAAAAAGTCTGGTGCAGTATCTTAGCATTGAATTGTTTAGTAAGATACTTTTTTTATGTTTTCTACCAGTTGATGTGGTTGAAGAGAGTAATTAAAAGAAAAAAACAAAGGTTAAATCAGAAGAATATTTTGCGACATGTTCGAAAATGGCGATCGTGAAGCGTAATTTCTTCCAGCATACGGGATCAGGATCAGCACGACCTGCGCCATATCTTTTTCAAAATCAACCTGGTCTAACATTTTCCTACGTCAACTATGCGGTCGTGTGTCGGACACTCCAATCTTTTATTACACGTATCCGCATCTTTCTGAATCGTCCAGTGGTAGTCTTACTCTTGCTCATCTTCCCTGATATCTTCCATACATCTCTTTAAAATCCTGGGAGGAAAGTTGTTACGATGAGACGTTGAGAAATGCACTTTCAAATTTTTAAGGACAGGGCTCGGCAATGTCATATTCAACTGAGGATAGTCAGGGACTATCATGCCATCGGTCTTCGCATTCAATTGGAAATGAGTTTTTGCTTTTTCGGACGGTGCGACGTATGTTCTGCTCCAGATCAACAGATTGAATCGTTTGTTCCAGGCTAAAAAACCCAATTTCACGATGCTACATGAAGAGTTGAAAGATTTTTACTTGACCATTCTCAAGTAAAAATCTTTCGACAAGAATTTGAGGTTGGAATAGCAGCAGAAGAAATTATCAAAATAATGGACAGCGAAAGGTAGATCATTTCAATAAATATTTGTCGCAGTTTTTTTCGTGGAGCTGATCAAAGAAATGAGAAAAAGATACGATTTTGATGAGTCGACGCTCAAGTCTGCAGCAATGTTAAATCCCAGAAACTTTTCAAATTTGACCAGCATTAATATTGTGTTAGAAGCGTTTCCAGCATTCTACAATGGGAATGTACTAGATGTGGAGAATGTCAAAAGTTATATTTTCCGTATAAGCATAAGTATTATCAATGAAAAATTCAAAACGATCGGCTGATTTACATGCCAATAATTGGTAACCTTTACATTTCGACTAATAGCCTTCAAAATTCGTGTTGGAATACTATCTACCAAATTCTGCTGAACGGATTTCTCGATATTTTTTCCCATTTTTCCGAAATTGCGACCTTGAGCTCTTCAATCGTGGTGCAAAGTTTTCTATCAGTGTAGATTCTACGTACAAGGATCTCCTCTAAGATTTTCAACAGGATTCAAGTCTGGAGAGCGAGCCGGCCAGTCCAAAAAAAATATTTTTTGGTCCTTAACCAATTGCTTAGTTTACTTGTTGGTATGAATAGTAGCACGCAAAAACGGTAGGAGAGAGGATTCCAGAACATGTGTGTAATCCTTGAATGATGTGGAAGCTATCTTGAGCTTTCCTGTTGCACAGAATCCCGCCCAAACCATGCACGAGCCTCCTCTTCCGATGTGAGATGGTGTAAGATGAGGAGTTTTAACCTTTTAAGCCCTCTTTATGTGAGGCTTTTTTACCAAAATTTGACGAATTGTCACCCGAGTAGTTGAGTAGTTGAAATATTGTTTTATTCGCACATGCGATTTTGAGGTATTCGAACCTGTTCTTGCTATTTCTCGCTTATCCCGGTCAGAGAGCTTCGATTTACGTGGAGCTTTCTCCTTCTTTCCGTATCCTTGAGGATTCGCCAAATAATTGAGCACTACTTGATGGGATCGTCCAATCCGACGAGTAATTTTTCTGATACCAACATTTTCTTGTTGAAATGCATCGATTTGCCCTTCTTCTTTTTCCGTGAGGACTTTTCCCTTCAGCATTTGCCAGATTTAATTGGTCAAAACATCTGAAACAACGGAAAATGTAACTGGTCCTATAGAAACTTGACAGTTGAAAATACGAAAACATTCGTTCACGCTCAGCGCTTGCACACAACCATATGAAAATCATGCAGTGTATGGTAGTCACCAATACCTACACACTAGAATATAAATTGAAGCATTGTTTGTTTACAATGACACAAAGCAGCAAGATCATCGCCTGGTCTTATTAGATTAGAAGTTGGACAGAGTGTACCTAACTGCCACGATTTGCAGCATTTTTTTTTATTAAATCGTTGATACAGCACCGCTGCATATTGAAAATTGAAGAATGAATTATTGAATGAACTCGAATGAAATATATGCTTTGAGATATAACTGTTTTAAATACAAATTAAATTTTAAGTAAGATTTTTTAACAGTGCATTGGAAATGTTATTTTTCCTGAATTGTTCATTAATTTCGTCAAACATCATATTTTGATCAGACATTGGATTTTGAGTTGCGATTTTTTTCAAAGATAGACCAATGATTTTGGATACACCCTTGACGAATTTCATGCCAACTCGTCTTAGGACTTGGCAGCACCATCTCAGAAAGCAGTGAAACGTTGTGGGTGTAGAGACATTGGTCATCTAAGCAACTTTGCATAATTGAAATCTTCGAAAAAGAATTAGACTTATTTTTCGAAAAGGGCCAAAAAAATATTCTTTATTTTTTACAAAAAATTACAACTTGTACCAACCAGACCATGTGACTTTTTTCTGATTTCGAAAAAAAAAAGCTTGAAGTTTGGCGCTATAAGAGGCTTTCATTGAGCATTCAAAACAATATCTATACGTTATTCGTGCTGTACTCGTGATTTCCCAAATATAATAAGTGTGGTATGTAGCTTACGTAATACTTAACCAAATGCAATCAATATCTCGATTTTTTTTATTTTGCGACCTGGTCCCCTGTGACTTAACCTCGGCCAACTCACAAATTATAATATCTACAAAATTCTGGTCAAAGAATGAAATGTAGGACAATGTTTGAATAATTTTTTTTTTAAAAGAGAAATTACACTGAAAAAAAAATATTTAAAAAAATGAAATTCACTTTACTCAAAAACGATTTTTTTTTAATTCTTAAAATTTAAATTTTCAAATTTTTTTTTATATGAATTTATTTTTAAATTGTTTGGTACTTTTTAATGAAAACTTAAATATTTTCCTACATTTCATTCTCTTACAAACATTTTGTGGCTCTTATAATTTTTGAGTAATTTTTTGATTTTTTTTTTGACTTTGATTTTTTTCTCTTTTTTAGAAAAAAAATAACTCAAAAACTATACACCCTAAAAATGTAGGTTAGAGAATAGTACTTGAGAAATTATTTGTGTTTTTATGAAAAATCATCAAACAAACTTTAAAACAAATTCTTAAAAAATTAAAATTCTTGTTTCTCAAAATATGGTTTTTGAAATTCTGAAAAAAAATATATATATATATATATATATATATGATATGAGATGGTACACAAAACATGAACTGATGATTGCACCGGTTAGTGACCATTCTATCCTGGATTCCTCGAGTCGAGAAAGACGCACCACGCTAGATATGAGGTACAGACTAGGGGGGCGTTGCTGATCAAGGGTCAGCTGCATCCCAATAGGAAGTATCCCGAGTCGGGCACACGTACAGAGCATTGGAGACAGCAACATCCGAATTACGAAAACACTTGTAATACTAACCTCGAGCCAACCGCGAGTAATCGGTTACATATTACTAACATAGATAATAAGAAAAATTGTCAAAGTATTGAACTCCCGGCCCGTGGGGCTAACGCCATATGAGCCTTGATAAAAATATATATTTTGGATATATATATATATATATATATATATATATATATATATATATATATATATATATATATATATATATATATATATATATATATATATATATATATATATATATATATATATATATATATATATATATATATATATATATATATATATATATATATATATATATATATATATATATATATATATATATATATATATATATATATATATATATATATATATATATATATATATATATATATATATATATATATATATATATATATATATATATATATATATATATATATATATATATATATATACGAAAGTATTTTTTTATGTTTATAGTGCCGGAAATGAAGATGCGCGTTGTGATTCGATGAACAAACGTGAAACCTTCGTAAAGTTCATTAAGAAAAAATGTGTCGCAGCACTATATTGGCGCAGAGAAATTCAATTATCCAAACCATCAAGCATTACATGGCGTTGTTATTCAATCGAGGAATCGAGGATCGGTTGTATGATGGCAAATGTTTTTTTGCCCTTTTTCGAACTGCAGAACTCAACATAAATATGAACATTTGATGTTTTGCTTAGGGGAGGTGAATTTGCGACCACCCAACGATTGCCAATGTCCAAGTCTGTGTTGTTGATGTTTGTGAATGATTGTCCATCTGTATCAGTATTTCTTCGTTGATATATTGGATATCCGTCTCGCTAGTGATCGTATCGTTGGTGACATCATCAAGAAAATGCTTTGTACACCTTTAAACTGTGCATTGCGCATTCAAGGCGATAAAAGTTTCAGATCATCGCTTGGGCCATGAACCATGTTTGAGGTAACAATATGTCATCCATATTCCGGAGTCAATCGACACAATTCGATCGAAATCGACTTTTGCATTCTGAAATACTAAAATTCAATAGTTCCATGTACATGTTACCTTGCCTTGACAAAAAACAAACTTGAGAATAATTCATCCGTATTTGTGAAGGATTTTACTCCTTATCAGATTAGCAGACCCGAAACCAATTTTAAATTGTTAAAATTTAAATGAAAATTATTGCTCGATGTTATTGGATTACTTAGAAGACATAGTCCTGACTCTAACTTAACAATGTGGATGTAATTATACTTGCATTTCCGCTGTAAGTTTGTCCCCATGATATAAAATTATTATCAGACACAATTTTCGTGTAAGATTTCCCCTCACTTGCAGATATTGTAATACTCTGTTACATAAAGTACATATATGATATGGTAGAGCTAAATTTATTTTTTTTTCATTTTAGAAGCGTGTTTATTCCACCAGACAATCCTTTACCGTTTTCGCTTCACATAGAAGGAACACGAAATATGACAAAGTTACCACATTTGTCCAACACTTAAGTCGAACGGATTACAGAATGCTGAATTGCGGGTATATTTTGTCGACCAACCAAACTAAAAATGTGTTTATTAGATAATCCTTGCTTTTACCATTCATCCGAATACATTCAGCAACGTGTGGGACCGAATATGTGCAATGTTGTAAGGAAATTCATCAAAGAATTCATTTTTTGTTTGAACACATGTGCTATAATGTCATGACAATGCATTGCGTTTTGGCAATAGCCAAGGCTGTGCTGGCGTTGCTCATGATAGCGTAGAGCTTAGTAGAGCGCAGCGTCATGATCGCAGAGTGTATACTTCTTCATGCCTCTTCTGTTTATTGTATCGTATGAATCGCAGTAATTCGCTCTCTACCTTCACGTATATGTCGACCATGAATTATTGGCACGGTTCACGAATTCATATACATAAAAATACATCGAACGCACTCTTTCGTTCGTTTCGTCTCCTCTAACTACATGTTCATGACTATTAATTCGAAATGAGTAATAATGTTCATGCATGATGGAATACCTGTGGCGGGATCTCGTTTTTGAATGTCTATGCAACATCAATCTTGCTTTTTCAGAAGGCCAGGGGATTTTTCGTTATAGAAATTTTTATTTGAAAGTATTTTTATTCAAAAGTTCAGCTAGTTGTAGATAAAATTCACTCACCTCAATCTTGGCCTGAACAAAATATACAATTATGCCATTCACAGGATGTAAACAATACACTTCTGAGGAAAAAGTGTAAAATTAGATTAATTACTACCCAGTAGAAAAAGGCTGCGGCCAGTTGTATGTATCGAAATAATTTCGTGTTCACCGTTTAGTTGATGCTCGCAGTGAGAATACTTCAAATTTTCAGAGCATTAACTATATATATATATATATATATATATATATATATATATATATATATATATATATATATATATATATATATATATATATATTTGTTAGGGTGACCATTTCTAATTTAAAGGTGGTCTGAAAAATCAAATTTTTCCACTTTTTTTTTAAATTCATAACTTTTGAACTACTGAGCCGCTTTAAATGATCGATATAATTAAAGCCAATTTGCTGACCTTTTTTCAGAAAATACCAGACTTGCACAAAATGTTTATTTTGGTTTCGTTATTAATGATTGTATTTGTGTTTTATAGTTTTCATGGTCTCGGAACCAAAGGACTATATTATTTTATTTTTTTTTTTGAAAAGCTGATAATTTTTTACATAACATATCTCGAAACCAGAGAGGCGTTTTTTTTTGTTTTTGAGTTATGATTTTTCAAAGTTTACCGTAATTATTTCGTAATTATTCATTGTATTTATTATTTATAGTTTTCATGGTCTCGGGACCAAAGGCGCTATATATATGTTTTTTTTTTGAAAGCTGAGAATTTTCTACATAACTTATCTCGAAACCAGAGAGGCGTTTTTTTCGTTTTTAAGCTGTGATTTTTCAAAGTTTTCCGTACTTATTTCGTAATTATTCATTACATTTATTATTTATAGTTTTCATGGTTTCGGGACCGAAGGCACTATATTTTTTTTATATTTTTTTGGAAAGCTGAGAATTATTTACACATTTTTACATTTTAACATTTACATTTTAACATTTTTTTTCTCGAAAACAGCGTTTTTTTTCGTTGTTAAGTAATGATTTTTCAAAGTTTACCGTAATTATTCATAGCTTACATGGTTTCGGGACCAAGGGCGCTATATTTTTTTTATATTTTTTCTTGAAAGCTGAGTTTTTTTGCACATAACATATACAAAGATCAGAGAGGCGTTTTTTTTTAGTTTTTTAGATATGATTTTTCAAAGTTAAAATGTTTTTTTTTGCGCATGTAGCTTAATGGGTAGAAAATAGGAATAGTTATCGGTAGAGATTAAGGACAATGAAAAACATGTATCAGGTAAAGACAATAAATGTAGAGACGACTAGTGGGTAGGAATTCAAATTCATCTGTTATATTTTTCATATTTTTTATTCTAGGTATGAAGCATGCTTAAAGCTACTTTTACAGTTTCACAGAATGTTCTTCCGAGAACGAGAATCGTTTTACGATAATATAATTTTCATTTTCCGCTCTGAAACTATGATATAACTGAGTTCTGGAAATTTGCTTCACATGATTATAACGAGTTTTAAGTTTTCTTTCCATTGCTTTATAACTTGTCTCTGTATTTTAGTCTTATTAATGCCCTAGACTAATGAAGGAGAGGTGTGATAACTGCTAACTGCTACTTGCCTAATTATTTTCTAACTTTTAGTACATTATTATGTTTAATCACAATTAAACCGTTTAACATAAAAAGTTTTTTTTTACTTATTTTATTAGATTTCTAGTCAATTCAAGTCATGTTGACGGCAAATGCCGAAGTAGTCCTAGTCGAAGCGAAGCGGCTGAGATGAGAGTCGATTTTCATGTTTCGCCTTCGAAAATGTTGGGCCCTGCTTGAGGCAATCTAATTATTGAAAAGTCTTCAGCATTTGGCTGACGATCTTTGTTATTGCGGGAAAAATTCCTCTACCACATCTTCAAATGCTATTTATCTTTTTTCGTGAGTCTGTCGTCTTGGTTCTTTATCAGCTGTAAGTCCGGCGAACGTGATTTTGGTGAACAGGTATTAAAAGGGAACTTCATCTCTAAGAAATTATTTTATAAATTGCTCAATCAAGCGCAATGTTATGTGGATAGTTAGTAAAAGCACTTCCTGGAGATACATCGGACTTTTCGTTAGCTAACTTCAAAACTTTTTATCTTTAAAAGTTATATATTTTTGGAATTATATACCTCGAATGCACTGCTGAGATTTAATCATTAATCATTTCAACTATAAATTTGATTAAAAATCATAACATCAGAAAAACAAGAAAAATTTAGAAAAAATGTACAACATTTTAGGAAAATTATTACAAATCCTGTAAATTTTTTTTTTCAATACTCTTGCGCATAAGTTCGAAGAAATTACAAACAGGAGACGTATAAACAGTCTCATCAACAGAAGAACTAATCAAAAAGTCATACGACGAACGCCTGTGTAATTTATACATTTTTTTACTAGTATGTATTTTTAGAAGCCTGGGCTAAAGAAGTAATTGTTCCCGTTACTATATTTTTTTTTCTTCGTGTGCTGAAGATAAATTATCGTCCATTTAAATACCGATACATTAATTCCGTCCCACTAACCGTTGCACAACGGCTACAGCTAGTGCAAACATCGCACTTTGTCCAAACATCGGACGGGTGATCGAAAGTGAGTCAGATTGAGCGTTAATGGCCCTACGCGACAATGAAAAATAAACACACAAAAAGCAAACGAAGGTGTTAAACATTTACACTGTGTCAAAAGGGCAGCGAGGAAAAAAAAGATGAATTGTTGGGAAACAAAATCGACGTGATAATTAAAATGTCAACTTCCCATTCGCAAATATTTTCTTCGTCCGTTGTTTGTATACGGTTCGGTGTGCATTTTTTTTCGTTTTCATTCTGGTTCACACTTTCTTTTTTCCCATTTTTGGGTTCATAATGAATAAAATGTGTTCCACTAAGTGAAAATTTTATTCCACGGTTCCATCCGGTGTAAGGTCAAGAACCCATTGGTGATCGGAAATTTTGAGCAGCTGATCGAGCTAAATTTTCACTCCGGCATGAGTTCATATCATGAATTCATCTCCATGCAGGTTGATCCTTCTTCGTATAAAGGGTGTGTCACATCAAATTGCATCACGGAAAAAACGCTGTAGAAATTTAATTTTTAGGAATTATATCTTCAGCTTTCGCTTATAATCAGATAAGAGTGTATAGATCACGTTGGCCATGCTTCACTGTCAATTTTTCGTAAATTTGGAAAAATGTCGTCGAACGAAAAAGAGCGTCGTGAATTAATCCTGTGCACTCATTTCGAGAATCCGGAGTTGTCACATCGGGACATCGGTAAGATGCTGGGAATCGTCCAATCCACGGTCAGCAGAGTACTAAAACGATACTTCGAGAACCTAACCATCGAACGGAAGGTGAAGAACGGCAAAAATAGATGCTCCGTCAGTGAAAAAGATCACAAGCGCGTAGTTAAGCAGTTTAGACGTGATCCGAAAAGTTCGGTCCGGGATGTCGCCAATAAGCTGAATTTGCCAAGTTCATTCGTCCAGCGGACCAAGCAGCGGGAGGGCCTGCTTACATACAAGGTTCAGAAGGCTCCTAACCGCGACGAAAGGCAAAACATGGTGGGGAAGACGCGAGCCCGGAAGCTGTACACCGAAATGCTGACGAAGCTGCATTGCCTGGTAATGGACGACGAAACCTACGTCAAAGCGGACTTTCGTCAGCTGCCGTCCTGTTGTTCTTCTCCGCAGAGGACAAATTCAGTGTTCCGGAGGAGATTCGCAAGCAGAAACTATCCAAGTTTGCCAAAAAGTACATGGTGTGGCAAGCGATCTGCTCTTTCGGAAAGCGGAGCGCCCCCTTCGTGATGACCGGCACGGTAAACGGGCAGGTTTACCTTAAGGAGTGCCTACAGAAGCGCTTACTACCACTATTGAAGCAGCACGAGGGCCCGACCATCTTCTGGCCGGATCTCGCTTCGTGCCACTATTCAAAGGACGTGTTGGAGTGGTACGAAGCCAACGGGGTCACCTTCGTGCCAAAGGAAATGAACCCGCCCAACGCGCCGGAGCTTCGCCCAATAGAGAAATATTGGGCGATTATGAAGCAGGCCCTCCGGATAAACCCAAAAGTTGTCAAATCGGAGGCGGACTTCAAGAGAAAATGGATTTCTGGTAAAAAAAAAAACTACAACCTGACGTTGTACAGAACCTTATGGACGGGGTAAAGAGGAAGGTGCGGGCATACGGGCTTGGGCTCGAAGTATGAATAAAAAGAAAATGCCAAAAGTTGTTTAATAGTTTTTATTTTACTGTCTAAAATTTTCAAAAGGATCGGTCTACTGGGTTCTACAGCGTTTTTTCCGTGATGCAATTTGATGTGACACACCCTTTATTCCCAACCGTGTTTGTTTCCCTGACTACATCAATTCCTCTATGCATTATGATCTGTCCATGAAGCAAGATATCCATGGATATTCAGATTACCAACGATCGAGGATCGCTCCAACGATCTTCGATGAAAAGTATGGGGGTATCAATTGTGATAATATGTACTTTACTGATGGGTCCACTATAAATGAGTCCACAGGATTTGGAGTGTTCAACGAATTTTTTAGCACCTTCAGTAGTCTTCAGCAGTCTTCAGTATCCTTGCTCAGTGTATATTGCTGAATTGGCAGCAATTCATTGGGCGCTGGACAGCGTCGCTTCACGACCTGTTGAACACTATTACATTGTAACGGATAGTCTTAGGCCGGAAAAGCACTCGCCG
The DNA here is from genome assembly GCF_029784135.1 of Toxorhynchites rutilus septentrionalis. Classification (NCBI taxonomy): domain Eukaryota; kingdom Metazoa; phylum Arthropoda; class Insecta; order Diptera; family Culicidae; genus Toxorhynchites; species Toxorhynchites rutilus. The sequence goes on from NC_073745.1 coordinate 200,235,240, forward strand.
TACTTCCTTGAGAGAATACGAGAAATTTTGAGTGTTTTATCCAGACGCTGTTATGTCATTACCTTTGTCTGGGTCTCTTCACATTGCTCAATTCCGGGTAATGAGAGGGCTGACTCATTAGCAAAGGTAGGTGCAATTGAAGGCGATATTTATCAGCGTCAAATCGCCTTCAATGAATTTTATTCTTTAGTCCGCAAAAATACCATCGCTAACTGGCAACGCAAGTGGAATGAAGATGAATTGGGCCGGTGGTTTCACTCGATTATCCCTAAGGTTAGCCTCAAACCGTGGTTCAAAAGTCTGGACTTGAGTCGGGACTTTATTCGCACCTTCTCCCGACTCATGTCCAATCACTGTTCGTTAGATGCGCTACTCTTTCGTTTCAATCTTGCCAGCAACAATCTCTGCGTCTGTGGCCAAGGTTATCACGACATCGAGCATGTTGTTTGGTCGTGCGAGGTGTATCTTGTCGCCAGATCGAATTTAGAAAACTCCCTTCGAGCCCGAGGAAGACAGCCCAATGTGCCGGTTAGAGATGTGTTGGCTCGGTTAGACATTGATTACATGACCCAAATATATGTTTTCCTTAAAGCTATCGATCTTCGTGTGTGATTGTCCCTATGTCTTTATACCCTCCTTTTCATCCATTGCGAGCGATTGCCCCCCTTGGTATAAACAGTACAATAAGTTGAAATGTAAATATACAATATATATATACGAATAGATTTAGGAATTGAGTGTGATCATCAACATTGTAACAATTCCCTTATATCCCATCCCTTTCCTGAAAGAATATGTCACCCTTCTAAACTCGAGTAAACCGCGAGTAATCGGTTTTCCACCTTACTAACCATAGTGTTAGAAAAATTGTATATGTATAGTTTTATAAAATTTATTTAAGAATTCGGCTCCTTTAAACTAATGTAACTGAGCCTGTAAAAATAAACGATTTATAAAAAAAACATTTTAATGCATTTTGATCAAACATCGGGATCATCAGGTCCATTTATTTTCTGTTCCACAAGAATTGACAGATGCGCAAAAACACTGCAGAGTTATCCATTAATCTCAATTGGAATGTTGACAGAACCCCAGTGATATATGATATTTTTTGCTTTCCAACGCAGATTGCCATCAACAGATGACTCCACTGGGAATATGTTGTTGTGAATTAGAAACTCTGTTGACTTTGACCCTAAGTCAGGATAGTACATTTTAAGGGTCGAATAAACAAAAATACAGCTCTGATTTTTCTTCGATAATGAATTAGGGAGAGACCCCTGTCTGGAAGGTCGGAAAATAATGAATTTTCGTGGATTTTTTTCGGACGTTAAGAATAAAGCGTAATGTTCGGTTATTTTGGTCGTTGTTTAAGGTATATTAGAAGATGTATTTTCCATTTCTTGTGTGCACGAATAATTACGCTGACACTGTTTACAGCTGGATGTGTAGATGCTGTCTGAAATTCGGTACCTTGCTGGTGGTATCGGTTTGGAAGCAACGCCGTATCGTAGAACAAATTCCAATGAATATTTTGAAACTTCAGGACAATACCTAAAGTGTTACATAGGGGTTTTTGAAAATTCGAAAAATTGCCAAAATGGCGGCCATTTTTGTTGAGTTATTACATTTATATTGAGTTATTTTTCATGAAAAATCGCTGTTTAGAAGCTAATAAAAAATCAAAAAAATGAGATATCAAAAAACGGCTATGTAACGCCTCAGATAATTCATTTTCACATGATGATAAAAAATTTCAGTAAAATCGGTCGAGTAGATCCTGAGATATCGATACCACCAGTTGAAATAACATGGTTTTGAGAAAAACGCGTTTCAAAATTCGTACAGCAATACTATATCTCTTGAGGTGACTTCATACTTCTGGCTGTAACTTTCCAATGAAATCAAATATCTTTTAGGACAACATCAATGAGGACATAAGCTTCCTAAAAATGCAAAAAACAAAAAATTCAATTTTTTTCGATTTTCCAGACCGGGGCCCCCCTTAACCATTACATGGTTTGAACGAGATCGAAGCGATTTTTTATGTATTCTTTTTCCTGTAATAGTTGACGATTTTCACGCCAACTCGTCTTGGGAGTTGGCAGCATCATCTCAGCTAGCAGTGTAACGTTGTAAGTTTAAATACATTCGTCATTTAAGCAACTTTGCATATTTGAAATTCTTTTCACTGTATAGAATCGAATCCTGTAGGGGAACTCGGGGTAAGCTCGGTCCCTTAAGGGAAAGTATTGTTTTGTGAGATCTGAGGGCACATATTTTTATGGTTCCCTCACAGAATCACAGAATCAAAATATCAGTGCTTTTAAACGGCAATTTTGTAAGTAATAGTCAACCAGTAGTCTCTAACCAGTGCGGGTGGAACCGGCACTCCATGGGAGTAACACCGGCACCCTCAATAAGTCAATAAATATATTTGACACCAGCGGAACCAGTTTGAATGTGGCCTCCGCCAAATGGGGGGTATTCTGATTCTAATTCTAGTCTTGGAAGCACGTTTGACAGAAACTCCACCAACGATAGCCACTTTTGCAAGGGTTAGGTTCTCCTGGGACCCATGCTCACAATTCGATTTCATTCGGAGCTACGAGGCATCTGAAATAGATGGATAATATGTCCCAATAACCTTCAACAAACTGGAAATCACGCCAGGCTTACTCCACTCAAAGGGTGACGGTCTTACTCCAACAGCATACATTTTTCAAGGAGATTATTTCTATTAATTTATTGCTTTAACTTAACTCAACTCGAATCTCAGTGATATTTAACAATATAGAGGACAAACTGTAGAACAACGAAAAAGGATTTGAAACCTCGTTCAAGAATAAAAGCTTAAATTCCACTACCGAAAAATGTCATCCTGTTGCACATCATCGGCACTCGCGTTTGTTTTAATTAGTATTTTAATATTTGACGAATCACGATGGGTTGGATTTGGCTCAAAACGTCTAAAATAATAAATACTAACATGTACAGTAGGGTGCCAGTGGAAATGGTCATCTCGAATTTCAAAAAGTTACCCCATAAAAAATGTTCGCCACCTCGAAAATACACCCTATGCAAAATATAAGTTCAATCGGACTTAAGGGAGAGTGGCACAAAGCGGTCAAAGTTTGAGTTTTTTGAAAATCTAAAAATCACCCAAGAGGCGAGTAAAGGAAATCGGGGTTTTCGAAAAAAAATAATGGATGCCATATGTCTTAAAATTGCATGAAACGTCGAGATCTAGTGTCATCGCGAAAAAAAATTTTGTTGTCAAAAATCGGCACTCTGGGAGTTTTATTAGCTAATAGCTAATATATTTTATTAGGGTATATAATCGTGCAAATCAACATTTCGTAGCATGTCGAGGATGAAAGATTGAGATAACTATTTTTATTGGCACCCTTCGTTTCGTATTCCGAAAAACAAAACCAGAGTGCCGATTTCTTACAAAAAAAAATTTTCGAGATGACACTAGATCTCAACGTTTCTAGCCATTTTAAGATATTTGGCATAAATTTTTTTTTCGAAAACCCAGCTTTCCTTTACTTCCCCTTGGGTGATTTTGCGATTTTCAAAAAAACTCAAACTTTGATCGCTTTGCGCCACTCTTTCTTAAGTCCGATTGAGCTGAAATCTGGCATAGGGTGTTTTTTCGAGGTGGTGAACATTTTGTATAGGGTAACTTTTTGAAATTTTAGGTTCGATTTTTCCCATACATTCATTGGCGCCCTAATGTACAGTGTTCAAAAACATAGTTAATTAGAGTTTTCTAAAGGGTGTGTCACATCAAATTGCATCACGGAAAAAACGCTGTAGAAATTCGCCCAGTAGACCGATCCTTTTGAAAATTTTAGACAGTAAAATAAAAACTATTAAACAACTTTTGGCATTTTCTTTTTATTCATACTTCGAGCCCAAGCCCGTATGCTCGCACCTTTCTCTTTACCCCGTCCATAAGGTTCTGTACAACATCAGGTTGTAGTTTTTTTTGAACAGAAATCCATTTTCTCTTGAAGTCCGCCTCGGATTTGACAACTTTTGGGTTCTTCCGGAAGGCCTGCTTCATAATCGCCCAATATTTTTCTATTGGGCGAAGCTCCGGCGCGTTGGGCGGGTTCATTTCCTTTGGCACGAAGGTGACCCCGTTGGCTTCGTACCACTCCAACACGTCCTTTGAATAGTGGCACGAAGCGAGATCCGGCCAGAAGATGGTCGGGCCCTCGTTCTGCTTCAATAGTGGTAGTAAGCGCTTCTGTAGGCACTCCTTAAGGTAAACCTGTCCGTTTACCGTGCCGGTCATCACGAAGGGGGCGCTCCGCTTTCCGCAAGAGCAGATCGCTTGCCACACCATGTACTTTTGGCAAACTTGGATAGTTTCTGCTTGCGAATCTCCTCCGGAACGCTGAATTTGTCCTCTGCGGAGAAGAACAACAGGCCCGGCAGCTGACGAAAGTCCGCTTTGACGTAGGTTTCTTCGTCCATTACCAGGCAATGCGGCTTCGTCAGCATTTCGGTGTACAGCTTCCGGGCTCGCGTCTTCTCCACCATGTGTTGCCTTTCGTCGCGGTTAGAAGCCTTCTGAACCTTGTATGTACGCAGGCCTTCCCGCTGCTTGGTCCGCTGGACGAATGAACTTGACAAATTCAGCTTATTGGCGACATCCCGGACCGAACTTCTCGGATCACGTCTAAACTGCTTAACTACGCGCTTGTGATCTTTTTCACTGACGGAGCATCCATTTTTGCCGTTCTTCACCTTCCGGTCGATGGTTAGGTTCTCGAAGTATCGTTTTAGTACTCTGCTGACGATTCCCAGCATCTTACCGATGTCCCGATGTGACAACTCCGGATTCTCGAAATGAGTGCACAGGATTAATTCACGACGCTCTTTTTCGTTCGACGACATTTTTCCAAATTTACGAAAAATTGACAGTGAAGCATGGCCAACGTGATCTATACACTCTTATCTGATTATCTGATTATAAGCTGAAGATATAATTCCTAAAAATTAAATTTCTACAGTGTTTTTTCCGTGACGCAATTTGATGTGACACACCCTTTAGTAACACTCAAGGGGTGCCGGTCTTACTCCCAGTTCCCCTATATAATCGAGGAAATTAAAAAAAAAATATTTGTTTTTTAATACATATATTTTTTATAATTCACTTGTTGTAAATTGTAAGTTCATATTCATATTTTATATTCCATATTTTTTTTTTTTTGAGAATTTGAAGAAAAATGCATTTTCGAGAAAAATAAATTTCATTTTTTTAAATATTTTTTACTCAGTGTGTTTTTCAATTTTTTTAATGAAAATTGCAACACTGGAATGTAATTTCTGCCAATGGTCAGTCGAGTTGGCATGAAATTCGTCAGCTGTTAGCAACGATTGTGAAATAAGTTTAAGCACAGTTAATGTGTTGTTTTCTTTCCTGTCTGTATTTCTCTACAAGGCTAAGAGATAATTTCGAAATGAACACTGGCTTTGGAATATTTTTATCTGAAATTAAGCACATAATTTTGACATGAAAAATGTAAAGCATAAATGTACAGGGTCTTTCAGATTAAACGCTAACACAAAAAAAATCGAATAGCTCCTTATAAAAATTTTTTTTTCGCTCCGTCGATGGCACCACTGCATTCCCCACTTCGGGACGATAATATTCGGCTCCTCGTTCAGTCTGATCGGATGGTTTTTAGTGTCAAGATGTAGGGTAACACGGGGTGATTTGGTCATATAGGGTGATTTGGACCACCCCTTTATCTCAAAAATTACGGCTCGACTTGGATTTTTTATAATGTCATTTCCTTCTATTGTTGAACCGTATGTACCTAAAGTAAACAAACTTTGGTAAAACTTCACAAGTAGAGGCAAACGGTAGCATAAACACAGCAAGCACTTTAATCGTCAAAAAATGTGAGTGTTCCGATAGTGGTTTTAAGGTTTTTCCCGCTAATTAAACAAACTTTTCGTGTATTGTGCAGTAAAGTTCTGTTCGCCTACAGAAGAGGAACAATTTGATGTAGCGAAACAATAGATAAAATTGATTGCATTTTAATTTTTGCGTGTTGTGTGGGGCGACGTGTTTCTGTGGGGTGAATTGGTCCTACAGGTTTGAGACTTTTCTTTGGTCTAATTGATTCCAGATGCCGCTGAATTACAAAAAGAGGATGAACAGACAATGTTGGAAGAAGGAGGAGCTTGAAAGAGCAATGCAGGCCATCGAGAACGGATTTTCTTTGACAAGCATCGAAAGTGTTTGAAAATGCTCGACCAACAGTGAAATGATTCATGCAGAATTCGAGATGGTGTCAATCTAACTTTTCTGGTCTGGAATCTGGCCAAGACACCTGGTAACGATCCCAAAACATTGTTACTGACTGTAACATTATTCCAAAATACTTTACATAAACATAAGTATGTTTTTTTTCGAAAAACAAACACTGGACCAAATCACCCCACAGACGGTCCAAATCACCCCGCATCAAATTTTAATGTCCAAAAATCATCTCTTTTATTTTATGATATATTTGGTAAATTGAAGCTTTATATAATGATTAAACATTATTTATTGGGAGAAAACAAGTGTAGCCCAGTATACAATGTGACGTTTTTTATTCAGACCGTATTGGTTTGGAAATATTAGGCGATTTGCTTAGGTGGTCCAAATTCCCCCCTTTTCCCCTACAATTTACAAGAACGTGTATTTTTAGTGAAATTGTATTACTCAAGCAACCGAAGCCTTAATGAAACTTTGTCTTCTTATGGTAAGAATTTCAACATTTCTCGTCGACGATTACTTCCTCTTGAGGTACGTGAAAGACCGTTGCTTTGTTAATAAGCCACAAAATTTGGAGAAACTTAAAGAAGACATAACTCGGATTTTCAACAGCATCGAAGTCGTAATGTTAGAGTTATGCATGCAGAATGTTTTTCACTGTTTAAAACGCGTTATCGAAAACAGGGGCGGTCGCATTGAAAATGTCCAAAAATAAGCGTTATTTTCGTTTTTTAAAATAAAAATCGGTTCACTTTTGTAGTAGTTATAAAAATTTGTTGCGTGAGCGTTTAATCTGGAAGACCCTGTATTAAAATACGTTTGCCCGGTTAATCTTTGCTTTGAAATATATCATTGATATATCAATGCAAAAATTAATAAAGGAGCTACTCCGCCGGGTTGTGTTCAACTTATTATCAGAAAAATTACCAAAATTTTAACCCTTTTTTAAATATTTCTTTCTTTTTCATTCGGGATTATTTACCATTCGGGTAAATTTTCTATCCAGATAAAAGGAAGTCGAGTGACCTTGTTTTTCGTAAATGCTGCAGAATCTCGATGTGTTATAATACTTTTATCTGCTTTCAACGCATTATCTGTCTTTTTTTTTGTTGTTATCATATTTGAATATTTTATTCCATGAATTTTATGACGACTACTTTACATTGACAGCTTTCTTCCACGTGTGTGGTCTACGTGATCCAAATTACTGGATAATATTGAAAATCGAATTTGGAAGTCCATCATTTATACAAAATTATTAATTTGATTAATCAAGAATCCAATTCTATATATTCTTCATAAAATTGAAAAATATAGTACACAACGCCGTTGTCTCTCTTTTTTGCTTCACCACGAAATATACGAGTTTTTTTTTGAATATCAGTTAATGTATAAGTTTGATCATTTTAATGAGGATTATTAGAGTTAAATATAAAAATAAAAACCTAAACACAGAACGTGCAGGAAAAAATGAAAGATTTAGAATTTTTATAACTCGAGCATTTCCTAATAGATCAGAAAGATGGTTGCATCAATTGATAGGAAATATTTCTACGCATCTATCACAATTAATAAAATGTTATTTTTCCTGCGATTAGCAATTGAATAACAAACCCTATCGTATTCCGTACGCCTCGTATTACGAAAAAATAACTCCCAGTCCCAGAGAGTCGATTTCTGATGAAAAAAAAATCGGGTGACAGTAGATTTCGACATTTGAATCAAAACCTTTTCTTAAACTCATATTTTATGTGATTTCACGGTTTTCAAAAACCACAAACATTGAAGTTTGCGGCACTAGTAAATGAAGTCCGATTGAGCTGAAATTTTACATAGGGTATTTTTTCGTGGGAATCAACATTTTGAAGGAAGCTCCGTTCAAAAATTCGAAGGTCACTTTTTCCCATACATTAATTAGCACTCTACAGAACACGTATCACGTTTTGACAAATGATTAATGAATATAAAGCCATATTAAACTGTCGATTCAGGGAGGGTCTGAATAAACAGCCGTCTTCGGCAAGTTATTGATCACCTGTTTTGTGTTTCCTTCGACGTCCTCCTCCTTCTCCTCTCCCCACCCAACCTCTGTTGCGACACGCGAGAATGGTGGCAGAGGTGTCATTTTTCTTTCCCATATTACAGCCATGACAGTTTTAATGACGAAAAATACAATAAGCAGCGAAGTGAAGTTTATGTAGTGTGTGCGCTTGAAGGAACGAAAAACGGTGCGAAAAGTTTTTCCGCTGCCAGAACTTCGTATCGTTTCATTTCTGAGGGGGGCGAATTTTCTTCCCAGCATCCGAGCGAGCATCCGCTGTGGTGCGCGTAAAACATACCATATGGGATGTGGAGAAACGGTGGGGGTGGGATAGAGGGTGGAGGGAAACTGTATCGCGCTCTCGCTGCAAATGAAAATTAATATTTCGATTAGCGTCTTTTTTCGACATTGCGGCGTTCTCTCAACTCCCGCTCCTTCTCTTCTTGGGTGAGGATGGTGCGCTGTGGTGATCATATGTTGGCATGACGAAGGTGATGTGAACGCGGGGATAGAGTAGGTGTTGTGTCGGCTGGAGATGACGACACAAATTCAACTTACGTTATATACTTGCGGCGACTGAGAAGAGTAACTTTTTCCGTTTTCCAATTAGCGATTGTTGGGATGTTTACTTCTTCGTTACGATTTTGGGTGGATCCGTGCTACCGTTGCGTATTCGTGCTTTTGTGGAATGATGGGTGTTGACGTGAATCGCAAATCGAAGATTATATATTGGGTTGGGGAAAAAGAAATGTCGTATATTGTCAATATATGGCAACACTTAAACATATATTGTGTTGTACTTATCGCATCGGGTCATACTATACGGCTTTTTAAAGATGACACTCTGTACTACAAATGTCGTTTTGACAGTGTTGTGATTGTTCTTTTCAGTCTCAAGTTATAGCGCGTCAAAGATGGAGTCCACCAAGCAATAAATTCGCCATATTTCACGTTTTTACTACTTGCGAGGTAAAACTGCAACGAAGGCGGTCGAAAAAAATCGTGTAGTTTATGAATCCTTGCTTTCCTGGCCATGCCATTAATAACAAGCAATCAAATAGCGGCGAGACACAATCTTTACACAATTTCGAAGTATTGATTTGCACGATAATATACCCAATGCAAAATAATAGCGCAATTAGTTATTTTCGAACCGCGAAGTAGTCTATCCCGTCATCCAAAAGTAATATTAACCCGAAAAGAAGCAGAGCAGTCAAACTAAACATCCGCAACAGGAGCGGTGGCCAATCAACAACAATCTCAGCAGCAGTAGCAACAAACGAGTTTCAATTTTCCTGTCACAACCGAACGAAAATACAGCGTGTGTGTTTCTGCGTCGCTTATTCACTACTCATGCAACCTATCTAGCGACCAGACGACAGTGAAGCTTTCCAACTGGTTATTCCAAGGCTAAGAGTTTAGTTTAAACTGTCTTATATTGTACTGTTTTAAGGCTTGGGACAAATGAACTGAGAAGGTTTAAAGCCTTCTCAGTGAGATTATTGAAAACATTTTTAATTTATCAGTTCTTTCCAGAACTATTTTTCCAATAGAATTTCCGTTGTGGACTCACAAGTTCAAGTGTCCAGAGTCACATTTTTACACGTACAGTGGGGCAATTTTGTTTGGTGGAAGTGCCGCCTCGATTTTCATGTAGTCTGTTGAAAAGTGCTTCTGTATTTTTGATTACAGTGATTGAAAAATGTAGATGAATAGTGCAAATGGAACAAAATATAATCGCCTGTGACAGAGCGTGTGTCAACAGTGAAGGTGACAGCCGCGATAGCGTTCGCGATGGATATTCAGTGCGTATTGCATATTGAAATAAGGGAACAAATCGGTCGTGTCTTGGACATAACACCCTATCATGTAAAGTCATATGTAGATTACATTTTTTTATATACATTCGATAAAAAAAAATTAGAGGAACAGAGTGCGAAGTCGGAAATTTTAAGTGATTTTTGACATGCTATAACTTTGTGAAAAATCAACATATATCAATGAGATGCGCATCATTTTGAAGCTACAGGTATTCGAATATTTTTCGTACATATTTTTATCTTGGTGTGTGTAAGTTTAGTGGCAAGTTCAAGTTTAGTATATCGGCAAAAAATGAAAAATCGATTTTTCTTTGTTTTTTTAAGAATATTCTGGATTAACACAATTTTTTGCTAACCAACTCAATGACAAATTCAATTAACCTTATCAACCAGTTTTTATTTGGTTCCAAGAACGTTCCTGTAGGACCTTCCCCTACAGAGATACAGTTTGAATGAAAAATTACCCCTTCGTCTTTAATGATGAATAATTCAATTAACAACCATCGACCACAAATCGAAATGCAGTTTTGAAAACTAATAATTGAAATATTTAAATTTTTTGCATCGATTTCAAAAAAATGCCATAACAGGATTTTTATAGTGCTTTACAAAATTCACTGTAATTCTGCAAATATCGCAGTAAGTTCTAATGTTTACAGGCAAATTTTTGGCCTAGTGTATTCCCTAAACATCCGTGAACGTTTCATATTGATATGATCAGCCGTTTTTTCTAGTCTATTTTTCAACGTTTGGATTTAATTAGAGGAGCATTTAATCGCAAATCGTATCAGAAGTACGAAATTCTACGCGACTCTCAGAACGAACGATTCGTAACTTTCGTTTTCTTGCGTTTGCAGGTACAACTACTGTAAGGAGTGATGATACTCACACATATTCATACGCATTTCCACACATACACGCACTCTTCATCCACAAACACGTACTCCGCTCCAAACGTTGAAAATCGGCTTTTCTTGAAAGCTGAGATTTTTTTTACATAACATATCCAAAAATCAGAGAGGCGTTATTCTTTGTTCTCGAGTTAGGATTTTTCAAAATTAATTGATGGTCCGAAAAATCAATTTTTACCAGTTATTCGTTATTCAATTTTCAATTCACAGATTTTTCAAATTGAAAATATGCAAAAAAAAGTACCGAAAGAGACATATTTTGAGTTATAAAATTTTGTAATATTATTTCCATTTTTTGAGTAATGTTTTCAAACAAAATTCAAAATGTCATAACTCCCGAATAGTTCACTGTTCACTCAACAACTTTGTCGCCCGTCATATTTTGATCAGACGCTGAGATTTCTTTTTAAATGGTCAATAATTTAGAATACGCTGTTATAACCCCCGTTATAACATAATTGGTCATATGATAATGTAAAAACGGTTATGCGAAAGAAATTGTCGCTGAGCATTATGTATCACCATACAAAAGCAAAGAGTGAATAAGAAACAGTACAATAAAGTATGCTTTCTCTGTATATTTTTTTTCCCGCTGTTCGGATCGGTCGCACCAAATGTACATTGCACTGGGTGCCAATTACGATTTCAAACAAAAACATGCTAACCATCGGACCTTTTCAGAGCTTAGAAATAACAATTGAATAAAACAATTCCGTAGTCCTACTTTAACCATGCGTCGTTTCTCGTCGTTTTTCCTTTCCTTTTTCCGTCATTTTTCCTTAACACACGGTATGTGGGCAAAGTATTTTTACATTTTTTTAAAGTGTGTGTTATTTCTGTTGGTGGCGAAGCGTACCCCCATACAAGTGTTTAACGACGAAAAGTATATTCATATTGATGTATCGAACAATGTTACATGTGGCTGATTGATGGATTTTTTTTTCTATTATTGCGGCTTTGAACAACAAAGTTCATTCGCCTGTAGTCTTGAAAAAGACCAATCCATCAATGGATCAGTCCTGGGATTGAACCCACGATCGTTCGCTTGGCAAGCGGACGTGCTGTCATTTAGGCTACGGAGAGGATGCATTGCATTCTCATTCCGAGCGAGTGATTCACACGCATCTGATCCACATTGCTATATAGGGCAATTCCACGCCAAATTGGCCAAGAAACAGCAATTTTTTACCCGACTCTCTTCGATTTTTTTGAAACTTGGTACTTATGATGAAAACTACCATAAATCACAATTTTCATTATAATATGCCCGATTAAAATTACGACTTATTTTTGAAAAGGCGTATTCAAAATCATTTACCTTTTTTTCTAAAAATTGTAACTCAAAATCTAGATGATGGTTAAAATATGATGTTTGACAAAGTTGTTGGAAAATCAATTAGCTATTTAGAAAAAAATAACATTTAATATACACTTTAAAAAAATCTCACTTAAAATTTTAATTTAATATTAAAAACTTTTATATTTCAAAACACTCTCCCTTCGGTGTTTTGGATTGTTTTTATTGGAAAGCTGTTTTAATTTAACAAAGTTTGGCGTATAGTGGTGCCGTGTCGGACTCCACAAAAATGGAGATATAAATTGAAAATTTATGTAATTTCAGTACTTTGTGAAATCGTAACCATTCAAGAAAAAAGTTATATGAATAATAGAATCTACATGCGATTCAACATCAAAAGCTATGTATAACGTTTTATCCTAGGACTAACCGTTCTCTCCATTTCACGAAATCCGACATGGCATCATTATACGTCAAACTTTGTTAAATTTGAAGGGCTTTCGAATAGAAATATACAATCAAATATCGAAGGGTGGGTGTTTTGATGAAAGTCAAACGATATGAAAGTTTTTAATATGAAATTAAATTTTTGAGCAAGATTTTTTAACAGTGTATTCTAAATGTTATTTTTCCTAAATAGCTAATCGCTTCTCCAACAACTTTGTCGAACATCGTATTTTAGTCAGACATCTGGATTTTAAGTTACGATTTTTCGAAAGAAAGATAAATGATTTTGGATACACCCTTTTCAAAAATCAGTCGTAATTTCAAATGGTCATATTATAATGAAAATTGTGATTTTGGGTTGTTTCCATCATAAGTACCAAGTTTCACAAAATTCGGAGTGGATCGGGTCAGCGGCCGGTCGATTTGGCGTGAATTTTAACTATTTAAAAATAATATTTAAGAATTGTCGATTCAATTGGTATACAAATTATCAAAAAAAAATCTGTTCGTAGTTAAAATAGTTATTAGCTCTAAAACTATTTCATAAAAACGTGATCTGATTTGGCACACTTACTGAAAGGCGTAGTCCTACGTCACCATATAGCGAAATATAGTTGTAGATAGAGAACCATAATTAACTCTTGAAAAAGGCGCATTTACATAAACCAATTTATTCAAATAATTTATACAATAACTCGAAAACGAATATACCTAGGAAGTTGATGATTTTCACACAAAAATACAATATTTAGAAAGACTGGAAATATATAACAACTTCTATAATTTGTTTTAATAGGTTTGAGTTTTTGCAGGAAAAATTAAAAAATTTGAACGCTGATGAAACTTAAAACTTGTATTTAAAGTTTTATTATTTATTTTTCAGGTAAAAGTTATTGTATATATTCATATATCGTAATGCTTCGGAATCCGGATGGCTTTTTATTCCGGACACTTTATCATTATATTCAAAATCATCACAAAACCAAAAGATCATTGGCATGTTCAATAGATGCCACTGTACACATCAGTCAATTTAGTATAGTATCAGACATAGTATCTTGCTGTTGACAAAAAAAAGTCAAATATAAAAACAAACAAAACAAAAAAAACGAGATGTCCGGAATAAAAAAAAATACATTGAGAAGATTATTTCAAATCAGAAAGGATCAAAATTTCTCGTTCAGAAATTTCTTATTGCAGGAGTTTCAAAAGAGTATGTGAAAAGCCTGAAAAAAATGGAGCGATGATTTTCGATGTTTGACGTTAGGTTTTAGATTATAATATAATAACAATCAAACAATGGGCTTTTTAAAAATCAATAACTTATTCCACTCAAAGAAATGCTGCTGACAAAATGTGTCTGGAATTTGAAGCAAAAATGTACGGAATTCAAATCACGTTTAAAAAGTGTCCGGATTTCAAATCATGTTATAGTGACCACATATTTATTCATTACCTAAATATTGACGTGTGTTTTAATTCAAAATGATGTCTTATCTTGAGTCGTAAAGGGCAATTAGCCTGTGGAGAAAATATTACCGCCTGCACTGGAAGTATATCGAAAGTGTCAACCAAATCAAAGAGGTGGAGTTGGCAAAAAATTACTCCGTACTAGTATATACGTTCTACTTCATCAAAGTTATAGTTTTCCATGTTCAAAATTCTAGAGAACAAGATTCTCACAATGTACTGTTACTATGAACAGAATAGACAAAAACTTGAATTTCAAACTTGTACAGCACGGTAAAATAAAAACAGCTCCATTATATTATGATTGAAATATAAGTTATTTACACCGCAAAGTCGTTGCACGACATAGTTTTTTTTGTCTCCTATGTTTCGTACCATTATTTTCCCCACTGTTGTTTGTGGGGTTCACCCATTTCGCACGGATCACTCCAACAAACTACCTCTTTATTGCATTATAAACTCCAAACTTCACGACCGCAATAACTATAGCAAACAATTTTCTGCGCCCCGAACAAGATAAGTTGCTTTTGTCGAAAATGTTGAGAACAGAGGAAGGTAGCAAGCAAAAAATCGAGGAAAAACACTGAACTCCGCGTGTTTTAAAATGGGATGAAATTGTCTGAAAATTATGTGTAAAAACGTGGAGGGGTTCAAACTTTTTTCCCCACTCTCTTGGCTTTACTTTCTGCCCAAGTAGATAAACATCCTGTCGGTCGGAGCTGATGAAACTAGGCAGAAAGTGTGTGTGTATGTGTGCGAGGGAAGAAGAAGAAGCTCGAAACGAGGAAAGTTTACTGTTTAAACAAGTGATTCTCGTTTGACTTTTCGTTAAGTTTTCATCCGCCCGGTCGAGTGGAGGGTGCATTATCGCCACCGCCGAGGGATTTGATTTGTTTACCTCTGGTGATAGATTTGATTCGATTCCGTTGAACTCTGTTGCTCAAGCCCGAGGACACTAGAAGAAATAACCTTATTATTGAAATTATAACACAGTGTTTTCCTCCCTGGAGAGAGTGATTTTAACGTACTTTTTTTCGATTCTTTTCCTCTCTTTCACAGTCGGGTGCTAAAATCAACATATCAGATGGATCCTGTCCGGAACGAATCGTAACCGTATCCGGGTCCCGAAGTGCTATCTACAAAGCCTTTACATTGATCACAAAAAAGTTTGAAGAGGTAAGCGAGAACCTTTAATTAGTTGACTTTGTAACAGCACCCTCCTTAATTCCCTAATTTCCTTGCTTCATTGCAGTGGTGTTCACAGTTTCAAGACAATACTAATGCACAGGGTAAAACACAGATTCCGATCCGTTTAATCGTACCAGCGAGTCAGTGTGGTTCTTTAATCGGTAAGTCTAATCAATCCTATTCTGTGCTGTATTAAAAATCAATTCTCATCTACTCGTTGCTGTTTTTCACCAACAGGAAAGGGTGGCTCCAAGATAAAGGAGATCCGCGAAATCACTGGGTGCTCCATTCAGGTCGCTAGTGAAATGTTGCCAAATTCGACGGAACGAGCCGTCACGCTGAGTGGATCGGCGGACTCGATCACGCAGTGCATCTACCACATATGTTGTGTTATGCTAGAGGTGAGTGTTTTTTTTCTTGTTGTGAAAATACATATCAGTGTTTTTTTTTGGAGAAACTTGTGCAGTTTTCTTCAAATTATATTTGCTCGGTTCACTGGTTCCGCGACACAGGGAACGGAACATATTTGTGCTGTCGTGCATGTGGATCGCAAAAATTTGAATATTTGATAGAACTTGATTATTGGACCCAGGAGAGTAAAATTTTGCCAAATCATTTTAGACAAAATGCTTAGAAAGACAACGAATGTACTAAAACATATTAAGTATACTGTTACAAACGCAGTTGACACATACACGATCACAGGCGATTATATTTTGTTGAACCTGCACCATTTTTCCACATTTCTCACCACCTAAATCATTATTTGACATGTCATAAAACAACAACAATGTTTGCGTGTGCGCAAAAAAACGTAAGCAAACTTCAACAAACGGCATGAAAATCGGTGCGGTGCCCACACAGAACAAAATCACACTGCTGTTTGGAGTATCTTCCATTCTTCCTTTGCGCCGAGTAAAAAACATCTGTATGTGATATGAATTATGAAATTAACATTATGAAACAATGTTGTCTGCTCACTAGCTGAACTGAGACTGTGATTTGGAATTACGAATGGCGTATTTAAAGGAGTATTAGTTGCTCGTTTTTGACGGTATGATTAGGTAAGCACACAAATGGTCAGAACAAATGAAATTCCAATTTTCATTAATTTAAACCATGCCAGTACTTAGTGAATGGTGGCCACAACCACGAGCTGTCGATATAGTGTTAAGATCGAATTTGAAAATAAGAAAATATTTAAATCTTATTTAAAAATAACATACCACAAACAGAAAACCTAAAACCTCCTCTATATAGAACCGACACAACATTCGCACGCAATAGTTTTGGAATTTAGTCTGTTCATAAAACTGAGCAGAAATACACGACGTGAAGAGCAGTTTATTATAGTGTGTATATTTTTTGGTTGTTTTTTATTAAATTTTTTTAATTTGAATTTTGAGTAACAATTAGAAAAATTTTTCGCGATTCAATTTTTCTTCGACACTCATCAAATTGAAACACCGGAATGAAAGTGAGCTATTTGATAGTTCTTTCAATTTTAGCCGGTCATTTTCGATTGATCATTTTGATCTGTCAGAGTGAGGTGAATTCGGTTTATTCTCTGAACATCGATTCTTCTGTTTCGTTCATTCCGGCATGAAAAGAGGCACAAGTGGACATAGCAGTTACGCTTACTACTGAACCACTGGCACCGGCTACTAATTACTCATGCTGCACAAACTTTCACCTCACCATTTTCATTTGTTTCAGTGAGTTCGTTTCGAATACAACAACGGAACTTCCATTTGAACATCTGCTTGAATAAGTGAATGTTTCAATTCGGTCTGAAAATGAAAATTGAAAGCTACGCTTCAGTGTGAGAATGAATGGAAAAGACATCAAAATAAAAAGTGTGTGCTCGGAGGAGCTAAGATATTTTCTGTATTGAGCGTGAACAGAAATGTATTGCAACCACCATGAATAAGCTGCAATTTGAAATGCAGTTGGTTTAGTATTGACAATTTGTCAATGATAGTAACACTGTAAGGCCTCGATTTCATGCCTCTCACAGTCGATCATTAGGATTACTATTTGACGCAAAATGAGTGATGAAAGATGAAATTCTGACCACTTGTGAATCATTGTTTACCGAGAAAGATATCACGCTGCAGAGAAGGTAATATTTTGAGATAACCAGTCGCATCGATTTTAAACTCCAGTTTATAGGAAAATTGTTTAAATTTTACTATTGAAAAATGACTATTTTTATATTAATATTTTGCGTGTCTAACAACTCATGAATCTGTCTTGAATTGATTGACATAACAATCGTGATGATAAGAAGCGTGGAATTTTGAATGACTTAGTCCTATTTCAGAAAACATCGGAAAGGTTCGGGACAGAATCAAGAGTTTCTTGGCCAATAATAAGTGAAATCGGTTTATATTTCATGATGCGTTCACGGCAGTCACTTTGAAGTTTCTCACCCGAATTCAGAATCTGAAATATCCCACTCTTATAGCATTTAATTAATGAAGTTTTTTTATCCCATCTGTTTATTTTATTAGACTCATTTTAGCAATTCAGCTATATCAGAGCTGGATTTATTCGTGTACATTTTTTTCTAACGACAAGTTTGTTGTATACTACACAAGAGCCACTTTTGGCGTAAGAGTATTCCTGTTCTATCGATACACATGGCACCTTTTTTCGGCGTGAGAATATTCCTTTTGTTCGAATTTTTCACAGTTGAACCAACCACACCGAGAATGTTGATATGAGGCTTCCATTGTCGTGTTAGTAAAACTAATTTTTCTCGAAAACATGTGTTTTTAAATTTCTGAAAAAAAACACATAGCTATGTCCATACAATTTCCAACAAGTCACCCATACATCGGAAGATGGGCACCTTTGCAGGGACAAAGTTTTTCTGACAACAACTTCTTCATGTATTCTTTGAAAAATTACAATTAATGTTTCATTCGTAACATTTTTATGTATGGATCATAGCGATTTACATGTTCTGAAAACATTTTCTTTCTAGAAACATGTCAAGAACATGTCAAACGCGAGAATTTACACACGAAAATGTTACGAGAAAAACATTATTTTATCGGGAGTCTTCATATAAAAGTGCCTTATATTCCAGAAAACAAAAAAAATTAAAGTTGGCATCTTCGACAAAAGTTCATATTAGGCTGTCAAAAAAGTCCTGCGGTATTTCCTCGAGGTGTCGTTGTAAGCGCGTAGTTCTAGTTGTATTCATTGTATCGAGTCATATTATAGCTTGTTGGAAAGGTATTTTTGCGCGCTATAATATAGTCCGTGACAGTGTTTTGTTTGGTTAAGTCGTTCGTGAGTCGCAAATATGTAGCAAAATAAAGAGAAAATCCGACATATTTTACAGTACTACTATGACAAAGGCAAAAATGCATCTCAAGCTGCCAATAAAATTTGTGCAGTTTATGGACCCGATACAGTTTCCATTTCCACCGCACAACGATGGTTTGAACGTATTCGTTCTGGTGTAGAGGTCGTCGAAGATGCGCCACGCTCCGGAAGGCCTGTCGTCGAAAATTGCGAATAAATCGCTGAATTAGCCGAGAAAGACCGACATAGTAGCAGCCGTAGCATCGGCCAAGAGCTGGGGATAAGTCATCAAACCGTTATTAACCATTTGAAGAAGCTTGGATTCACAAAGAAGCTCGATGTATGGGTGCCACACACGTTGACGCAAAAAAACATCTTTGACCGTATCGACGCATGTGAATCGCTGCTGAATCGCAACAAAATCGACCCGTTTCTGAAGCGGTGACTGGCGATGAAAAGTGGGTCACTTACGACAACGTGAAGCGCAATAATGCCCAGGAAGGTTCTGCTGTGTGTTTGGTGGGATTGTCAAGGAATAATTTATTATGAGCTGCTTCCCTATGGCCAAACGCTCAATTCGGACCTGTACTGCCAACAACTGGACCGCTTGAAGGTAGCACTCATGAAGAAGAGGCCATCTTTGATAAACAGAGGCCGCATTGTCTTCCATCAGGACAACGCTAGGCCACACACTTCTTTGGTGACGCGCCAGAAGCTCCGGGAGCACGGATGGGAGGTTTTTTTGTATCCGCCATATAGTCCGGACCATGTACCAAGTGACTACCACCTGTTTTTGTCCATGGCGAACGAGCTAGGTCATAAGTTAGCCACAAAAGAGGCCTGTGAAAATTGGCTATCCGAGTTTTTTTGCCAATAAGGAAGCGGGCTTCTATAACAGGGGTATTATGAAGTTGGCATCTCGTTGGGAACAAGTCATCGAACAAAACGGCGCATATTTGACTTAAAACAGATGATTGTAACTAATTTTATGAACAAATGAATATTAAAAAAAAATACCGCAGGACTTTTTTGACAGCCTAATACATCACAAAAACACTGTATAAATTTGGACTAGTTGCAATTTTTTCAAAAAAAACATTAAAAAGTTGTTGCTGGAAAAACTTTTTCCCTCTAAAAACCCCCATCTTTTGATGTATGAACGCCTTGTTGGAAATTGTAAGGGCTATTCGGATATTTTTTTGAGAATTTTTAAAAATACGTTAAAAAAAACGTTTTCGAGAAAAATAAGTTTTAATTTTTAAAATAATTTTTTTTAGTGAAAGAGCCTGGCCGGGTAAGGGAGTAAAAAGTGCCCCCAAACCAAATCACCAGCTGTATGTATGGCAAGTATTGTATGGGCTAGTAGAAATTTTGGCGGTTTTTTTAACCCCTATGTGGTTTAACATAGGGTCTATGGTGAAAAACGTACTTTTTCGTTTATTTCACACCATTCTCAAAAGCTTCGAGATAGAAATTTGAAAAAAAAATACTGAATGTACATCTTACTATGGTGTATCAAAGAAAAATATCAACAAAATTTTTTATCAAAAATTGAAGTACTAAAAATAATATTGAAACTTTGAAATTTTTTTTCGGATTTAAAGATTCAGTACTACTCTAATTCATATTTGAATGTTTTCCTACGGTTTTTTTTAGATATATATGATTTTTTGCAGATTTTTTTCAGTGTTGCGCGGTACAAAAAAAATATTTTTTATATTTCCAAAGGGTCCGGCTGGGTAAGGGAGTAATAAGTGCCCCCTAACCAATTCATCAGCCGCCAGGAAAATATTGTATAAGGTACTAAATAAAACATTTTGGCAGTAGTATCATATATTTGAGTCCTTATATAGTACACCATAAGATCTATGGTGAAAAATGCACCTTTTCGTTTTTTTCAGGCCATTCTTAATAGCTTTGAGACAAAAATAAGAAAAAATACTGAAGTACACCTTATTAAGGTATATCGATAAATATCTTCAAACAATTTTTAATCAAAAAATCTAATAATAAAAAATTTTTTATTACGCGATACAAAACAAATGTAATATATTTTCTGGTATTTCGAAATAATGAAAAAAAACTCTGAGACCTACTTATGCTCTAATTTTTATTTAGATGCATTCGTATGTGTCTTTTTTTCTACATATGGCGTTATTATTTCCTGAATTTTTAAGAGCATTGCGAGACATAAAAAAAGGAAAAAAAATATTTTTCGAACCATCGGTTAATTTTGAAAAATCATAACTCAAAAATGAAGAAAAACACCTCTCTGGTTTCGACATATGCTATGTGAAAAATCCTCAGCTTTCCAGACAAAATATAGTCCCGAGATTATGGAGGATTTTTCACAGGTAGGTAGGTCTTGTTAGATTCTTGACAAACCAAGGATTTGACCATCAAGCGTAGAAAAACGGGTTATTTCGTGATCCATCCGCAACAGACGGAACGCGAAACACGAGAAAACTCGTGAGCGGTCCGCAATGTGTTAAAAACTAAACAACGTCGGGTGGATAAAAGCGAAAAAAAGTAGAAGGGTCTGAGCCTAGGTGCACGAACGGAAAGTTGACGTTGGACTTTGAGGGCAATTGCTTTTGGGTTTGCGTTCCTCTGACTGTTCAGAAATTCGTAGAAAAACCGTTTGTTATATGAACTAACTGAACTTCAAACGAACTGATGAATTGCAGTGGTAGAAAGAATCCGGAATCATTAATTGTTAACGATTTCTATTTTCAATAGGAAACTGTTGAAAAAAAATCAGATAGATATTCCAACATTAACACGAAAAACTCGATATTCTCCCAGAAATTAAAGACGTAGTCCTACGTAAAAATCGTACCAACTGTCATCATCGATTGAATCGTTCGAATGGTTCATCGCGAATTTCTCGTATGTGGTTTGATCATCCGCGGTGGATTTAATATGACGATAGAATGCTATGAAATATGGCATTGCTTACTCGTGGCTTTTCCGCCAAAAACAAAATGAATGTCACTGGATAATCGCCCCATTCACCTGATCTTCCGCCATGTTACTTTTATACATTCTTACAAAATAAAGTTTCCGAAAGTCTTCGAGGAGTTTTTCAAATACTGACCCTTGATACTATTTTTGAAAAGTATGTAGGGGAGGTGGGGGTAAAACGGATATGTTAAGAAGAACTTCAATTATATCTTTGGAAACTCATGTTTCCCAAATTTTTGATATAGTTTCTTGCAATTCAATATACTGTTTTTCTACCTAATTGGTCAAATATTTTACAAAAAAGTGTTTTTCAATGATTATTACTGAAATTAAAACAGACCGAAAAGTACAACTTTTTTTTCGATGCGGGTAATATGGACAGGTTTGTAATATATGAAGCGTAGAGGTTTATCGATCGCGAGAGGAATAATTTTATTCAACCAAGGTCTGGACTCATCACGAATGTCCGTTAAATGATGAAAAAATCGAATTAATCCACCTAGAAGTGATATCGTGCATTTCACCAGTATAAACGGACAGACCCTCAAGTATTTTGCTTTTGGTTCCAGTCTGCTTCTAAACAGCCCACATTTGGCGATTTGATTTCCATTTATAGACGCAGGGCATTCCTTATAGATTAAACTGACTTTTCACAGTGCATCTCACTCTCACTGGCCGTTTTACCCCATCAGTACAATTATTTTCCAAAATCATACATTTTCCACTCAAAAATGAATTTACTTTTCCGTATCTACCTAATATCGCTTCTCTGTTAACTCACAAACCAAAATATAACCATCAGCGAATTGAGTTTTGATATTAAACCACTCAAAATGCTTAATATCGAAGCAGCTAAAACTACATCCCCACGCGGAGTCATGAATGATTTTCGGTTTTTTTTTCGGTTCCCTGTTCCACTTTTGATTAGTATTCATTGCCATAGGGTGGCTTAAATATTGTAGAATAACATGTAGAAGGTGTTCTCATTAACAGAAATTTGAAATTCAAAATGTAAATATACAAATCACTCACCTATCCATTTTAACCCCACTGTCCGTATTACCCGCGGTTCCCCTATGTTATACGTTTTTACCCAAGCCTTAGGCTGCATTACAAGGTCCGAAGTCCAATATGATGTTCTATTCCGGGATACTACAATATACAGGAGTGTTAGTCAATAGAATAACAATCAATATCAATAACCTGACATTTGTGTTACGCGTTCTGTTGAATGGATCTCATGTTCATTAGAGTCACACATATCTTTTTTTTCCGAAATTTATTAGTTCAAGATGCAGAGTCATCAACTGTTTTTCAATATTGGGATGACATTATCACAGGAAAGTAACTAACCCTCGCAGAAAGGTGAATAAAATAGAGTCTAACTAACTCTCTCCGCCGCGGAGGACAAAGTTCAAAATTGGCTGAATGCATAATCATGCGATCCAACGATAGACGACGCTTAATCTGCAATCAGCGGAAACTAGTAGTAGTTAATTAGTGTAATTTACATTCGAATGCTACGAATTCGCGATTTACATTGTCTGCTTCTGCTGCCGCTCCGTCCCATAGAGCCTTCAAGCAACTATTCAACTCATGAAAAAGCGGTATTTTTATACGCAGAGCTTTTTACCTCCAACAACCTGAGCATTGCATAAATCTTCTTAGTTCCCCCACCGTTAGAAACTTACTCAACGGCTTCTGGCAGCAGGCTTTTATCAACGGAAGAACTATTATCTTTTCACTCCGTGCAGCTTTGGCTGCAATTTGAATTACAATTCACTCTCTTGGGATGCGCCACCAATCGCACAGGATGCTGCTGCTGCTGCTGCTGCTGTGCATGTGCATTGAATCTACTTTCCATGAAGCGAGGAAAATACCTTCACTCTGGGGGATTTTCCACCTTCTTACGGGTGCAATTTTCGATTCATTCCGCGCTCGAAACAAAAGCCGACTGCCGCTTTTCTTCTGCTAATGTAGATCACCGTACGAGAGCAAATAGTATCTGATTGTAAAATTCAATTGTACCGAGGTTAGTGCTTTCGATCTGAGATAACGCGGTGTCTTGATAGAAGCTGAAAGAGGGAAGTCAGTGCGAAAGCAGCTAAAGTGTTTCTAAAAATGTCAAATGTCACCTCGTTACGAACCGGCAGAAAAAAAAAATAATCTAAACCGGGTCCCAAATGGCATCCCCGATTACCAGCCCTTATTCGCCGGTTTTGCGGTTCCACAGTGTGGAAAATGGAAGAAAATTATCTTCCTGGTTGGAGCTTTTCATTTGTTCCCCACCAACGAGCCGAGCGCGCCGCACCCCGCTACTGCACAAAGGATGGCTCGAAAAGGGACAGCCAAGCAGGACGCGAAATCCGCTTAGTGTTAATTCTTAATTTATTTAATGAAGTAATTTTTTGGGAAACGGAAGGGCGGAAAAACTTCCGACCATACAGGAGAGAAAGAGAGCCCGCAATAGAGAAAATAAAAACAGCACAAAACGAGGAGGGGATAATAAGAATCACTCCCGCAGGACTGCGCTGCTCTTGGTGGGGAAGTTTTGCGCTATTGGGTTGTCGGAAAATTGCTTTCGACGCGGGTAATTTCTCTTCTTCGCCACGCTACCTGAAAAAATCTTCTTCATGAGAAACCCATTTCAGACAGTTGGTCCCGATAATAGTCAACAATTGGAACAGAGAATGGAGGCCCTCGCGGTACAAACAAGTTTAATGACATTCGGGACATTTGGTGGGATTCGGTAGAGTCCTCTTTTCCACCGCCACCGATCATGGCAAGGTATTCTAATTATAAGTTCGGAAATAGCTACCCCTAGGAGTAACCCATACAACCGGAAGTTAGGGAACTAAACCCACCAACCGCTTTGTTTCCCATTGACCGCAGCGCCTTCACTCATATTGCTACAATCGATGCTATTGGAGGAGGGCTTCTGAAAGTTCAATTCCAGAATGTTCTTTTGTGTTTCCGCTCTACTCGGTTTCATCAGCATTCTCTGTGCAGCTTCTAACTGCAGCCAATCGCACCACGAACTATGTGTATGCACTATGCAGCAGCCACGACCTAGGGAAGTTTGCATATGCTCCGCAATGTGCTGCTCTATATATCGATGGGGGCAGACAGAGCGAAGCTTTATCAATTCATTAACAGTGATTCCCGCACTCTCGTCGGATATGGGAAAAAGTTACTCTTCTCGGTGTTGCGAAAGCCTATGTATGCAACGGAGCTTTTCCCGAATCGGCCAAATTGGTTTGCTCGTACACATGGTTAAAGTTCGACTCAAAGTGTATCTTCATCATAAAAGGCTCACTTGAGAATTGCCTTCACGTTCGGGCATGTTTATGTGCACGTTTACAGGATGTTGTTACCATAATACTTGTAAATCTGATAATAGACAGACAATTTAATATTGAGAAAATTTAATGCATTTTCTTCCACTCAAATTTCAATTTCGCAGATCTCTCATGCTTATCTGTTTTTTTTTATTCGACTTATTCATAGAAAACATCGCCTAAAATAGCAGTTCGATTTTTATTCAGTCTTCGGAATCAACGTTGCAATATGACCCATTCCAGCGTGACGTGACAACGGTTTGACTCACCACAAACAGGTTTTATTCTCGTTTTCATGTATAAATCACACGATTTCCAAATGGTAAACGATTTTAAAGTGAAATTGAGAAAATTTTCTACAAGAATCTTCAGTTGAAGAATTTTTTTTCAGTTGAATTCGCTTGTTGCCAGCCCAATGCTTTTGTGACGTGACAACACCTGTCTTTTTGCGGGTTCCGACTTTTGAACATCAATGTTGTATTTTCAGTTCCGTTTCAAAACATACAAATAAACTTTGTTCTATGATTTGTTAATGAAATATGAACGTTGATTCCTGTATACTCAGTTTTTCAAAAAACTCGTAAGCACATGCATTTTGTGACGTGACAACGCGCTCTGTGCGAATAAACAGTCTTCACGAAGAATACCTGTGCAAGGGCGTTTATGTTTGCGTGTTGAAGATGACTTTGTCTTTGCATTGACTTTGATCGTTGATCGTTGATCGTAGATGTTTGCGTGTGCATTTGTATGTGCACTTTCTTTGTATAACTCCACACATGTCGCTCTAAGAACATCCCCACCAGTTGCTAAATTCGGTTTCTAAAAACGATTAGGTACCCCTTCACCATAACTTGGCAACCACACCGGGAGTTGCCATTCGGGTGAGTAAAATAAAAACGCACCCCAAAGTAGCAGTCGGTTCATAAATTTAGCAACGCAGTAGTTACTTCATCGCAAGGTTGCTATTTGCAGCAAAAGTCGGAATTTTGTTTTGATTCATTCCGTTCTGCGATGATTATGATTAGGTTGTTGTATAAAATAGTGATTTTTGCTTTTCTTTCCACGACGCGTGATTTTCTCAAATCTTGAGCTTGAGCTTGAGCTTGGGTAGACTGTACAATTCGTAGTTGCTCTCCGTGATTGACCTGAACCAACCAAATTGCACAAAGAACACACAGAATGACGCTTGGGACTAGCAAATCATTCTCGTTGTGCAATTTTCGGTGATTCGAGCTTTAAATGGTCTATAGCGACGCTGGCCACGTCCTTACAGTCACCAGAGGAAGGTAAGGAACGTTAGTATGATATTCGCCGCCCGAAGGCCAGAAGGGTCGCCTCTATAGCATGGTTCCCTAGCGTTTATCATGGAAGGGATAGTTGTTAGTGGGAATGGTTAAGAAAAATCAGGATTTACTGCGGTAAGTGATGTGATTATGTATATGTGAAAATTGACCTCTCGACAAAACAAAAATCCGAAAATCTTATGTGTTACAACACGCGGCAGAGATTATCTTTAGGTATCCTGAGAAGGAAAACCTGTAAAATCGATACATTTTATATAAAATATTATAATAATATATTCTAGTATTCATTGCTGGTAATTTTCATCGAAAGTCAATCGCGCTGGCGGAGATTAAATTGTGGGAAACCTGAGAAGGTAACCGAGAAAACTCCTCCAAGGCCAACCGATCCGGCGATATGTTCCGTTATTCATCACACCTACTCTGAGCCTGATCACGAACATAACCTCGGTGAAAACGAGATGAAGTGTATATAACCTTGCATACAAATCATCTCGCCCTCACCACGCAGTGACGCTCGTAATGAGACTCTCTATATCACACTTCGATCGCGACGACGGAAAGTTATTTTTGGGAAACCTGAGAAGGTCACCGTATAAACCAAAATGCAAAATTGAAGCACCAAATCTCAAGTCTAAAAAGAAAAAAAACAAGAATCCAGCTTTCAACTCTCAATACGAGACCGCATGCTGTCACCGGAATACGAATCCAACAGTAACATCCATCACACCAGCTCCCACTCTGCATGCAAAATCCGAATTCAGAATCCAACTCCGGAACGAAAGATGACGCACCATATAAAAATCAAAGCTGCAACAGGAAAAAACTGAAAAAAACACATACATATACATGAGAACACCTTTCCCCACTTCGAATCTACCATCGAACAAAACTGCAAATCGAATGACACATGTTAGAGAGATGAAGAAAACATAATACTTAGCTCACGTATCCGCTCGCCCAGCAAGCCATGATAGTAATTCTCTCACCACCACTACGATGCAGGAGTTTCAGACTTATCAAAATTAAATTCGTTTAAAAGCACGAGAAAAATATTCATTAGCAACTCTGGGTGCGATATACTATGCTCTAGGGATCATTGAAACACTGCCCATCGACCATTATTTTATTTTTTCAGACAGTCTCATCTCAATAGAGGCAATCCGCTCAATGAAAGTTGATAAACGCTCATCTTATTTCCTAACAAGAATAAGACATCTATTGAGTGTTTTGGTCGAAAAATTATTCAAGATTACCTTAGCATGGGTTCCCTCTCATTGCTCGATTCCGGGGAATGAGAAAGCGGACTCGCTAGCTAAGGTGGGCGCTTCAGAAGGCACACTTTTTGAAAGGCAAATTGCCTATAATGAATTTTTTCACATTCCTCGTCAAGACACACTCGTTAGTTGGCAGCGCATGTGGAGTGAAGATGAGTTCGGTCGTAACCCCTAAGGTTTCGATTATCCCTAAGGTTTCGACGAGTGCTTGGTTTAAGGGATTGAATGTAGGTCGTGATTTCATTCGCGTGATATCTCGGCTCATGTCCAATCACTACAACCTAAACGCGCATCTCTATCGCATTGGGCTCGCAGCAAACAATCTTTGTGATTGTGGCGATGGCTACCACGACATCGAGCATGTTGTCTGGTCGTGTATCCGGTTCCATGCTGCTCGCTCTCAGCTCTCTATAGCACTGAGAGCACAAGGCAGACAATCGGATATCCCCGTCCGGGATATCTTAGGTAGCCGGGATCCTGATCTTCTGCTTCATCTATACCTGTTCCTCAGAAACGCCGATGTCAACGTTTAATGATGTTTCCTTCGTTGTGTCCCCGTTTCATATCCCTCCTATCTGATCGATAATCTTTTACTTAGTCGCGGCAATACATACACACACTCTTTACAGATGCACGGGCCAAAGGTTGTGCAGTCCACTGATCATTCAACAAGAGCCAAAGGTTGTACCGCTCATGACAACTCTACACGAACTGATGATTGCGCCGGCTAGTGACCATTCTATCCTGGATTCCTCGAGTCGAGAAAGACGCACCACGCTAGATATGGGGTACAGACTAGGGAGCGTTGCTGATTAATGGTCAGCTGCATCCCAATAGGAAGTAGCCCGTGTCGGGCACACGTATAGAGCATCGAAGACTGCAACATACCAATTATGAGAACACTTGTAATACTAACCTCGAGCCAACCGCGAGTAATCGGTTACATATTACTAACATAGTTGTAAGACAAAAATTATCAAAATATTGGACTCCCGGCCCCGTCAGGCTAACGCCACATGTGCCTTAATAAAAAATATATTTTGGGAAAAAAAAACTCTGAATCGGTCAGACGAAGCTAGGGGAAATGTAAATCACAAACACACGCGTTGAGAAGAGATTTAGCACAATATGAAATCGAACGCGCGACGATTAGGAACGAGCCGAAACGATCTAACCGAACTCCCACTAACACATCCGAAGCGTAAAAAAAAAATGGCTTCGCCCAATTTTTAAGAGCACCAAACTACGCATCTTTTAGTTTGTCTAGAGTATATGCAGGTATATTTATACATATTCTACCGAATTCACTAGTGCAGAAGACACATCCCGTTATATTTCCCAAAAACTCCGATGCCAAACACAAGCACCCGTTCTCCTGCACAAAAATTTCAATACACCTCGAAACGTGAAAATACATGGCATATCACTTCTTAAATAATGAAATTCTGCTTACAGCAGAATTATTCAAGATTACCTTAGCATGGGTTCCGAAAAATTATTCAAGATTACCTTAGCATGGGTTCCCTCTCATTGCTCGATTCCGGGGAATGAGAAAGCGGACTCGCTAGCTAAGGTGGGCGCTTCAGAAGGCACACTTTTTGAAAGGCAAATTGCCTATAATGAATTTTTTCACATTCCTCGTCAAGACACACTCGTTAGTTGGCAGCGCATGTGGAGTGAAGATGAGTTCGGTCGTAACCCCTAAGGTTTCGATTATCCCTAAGGTTTCGACGAGTGCTTGGTTTAAGGGATTGAATGTAGGTCGTGATTTCATTCGCGTGATATCTCGGCTCATGTCCAATCACTACAATCTAAACGCGCATCTCTATCGCATTGGGCTCGCAGCAAACAATCTTTGTGATTGTGGCGATGGCTACCACGACATCGAGCATGTTGTCTGGTCGTGTATCCGGTTCCATGCTGCTCGCTCTCAGCTCTCTATAGCACTGAGAGCACAAGGCAGACAATCGGATATCCCCGTCCGGGATATCTTAGGTAGCCGGGATCCTGATCTTCTGCTTCATCTATACCTGTTCCTCAGAAACGCCGATGTCAACGTTTAATGATGTTTCCTTCGTTGTGTCCCCGTTTCATATCCCTCCTATCTGATCGATAATCTTTTACTTAGTCGCGGCAATACATACACACACTCTTTACAGATGCACGGGCCAAAGGTTGTGCAGTCCACTGATCATTCAACAAGAGCCAAAGGTTGTACCGCTCATGACAACTCTACACGAACTGATGATTGCGCCGGCTAGTGACCATTCTATCCTGGATTCCTCGAGTCGAGAAAGACGCACCACGCTAGATATGGGGTACAGACTAGGGAGCGTTGCTGATTAATGGTCAGCTGCATCCCAATAGGAAGTAGCCCGTGTCGGGCACACGTATAGAGCATCGAAGACTGCAACATACCAATTATGAGAACACTTGTAATACTAACCTCGAGCCAACCGCGAGTAATCGGTTACATATTACTAACATAGTTGTAAGACAAAAATTATCAAAATATTGGACTCCCGGCCCCGTCAGGCTAACGCCACATGTGCCTTAATAAAAAATATATTTTGGGAAAAAAAAAACTCTGAATCGGTCAGACGAAGCTAGGGGAAATGTAAATCACAAACACACGCGTTGAGAAGAGATTTAGCACAATATGAAATCGAACGCGCGACGATTAGGAACGAGCCGAAACGATCTAACCGAACTCCCACTAACACATCCGAAGCGTAAAAAAAAATGGCTTCGCCCAATTTTTAAGAGCACCAAACTACGCATCTTTTAGTTTGTCTAGAGTATATGCAGGTATATTTATACATATTCTACCGAATTCACTAGTGCAGAAGACACATCCCGTTATATTTCCCAAAAACTCCGATGCCAAACACAAGCACCCGTTCTCCTGCACAAAAATTTCAATACACCTCGAAACGTGAAAATACATGGCATATCACTTCTTAAATAATGAAATTCTGCTTACAGCACACTTTAATTCACTTGATTTCAATTTTTTTCCAAATTTGCGCTGTTTGTTTCTTATTAAAAGGAGAATCTTTTTCCGGTTACTTATGAGATGGCACTTTTCTTAAACGAGAACTTCTACCGAAAACAAACGTCTGTATTCGACGACTCGACGCGTGATTTTCTCAAATCTCGGAACAAACAATCATATCAACAAAAAGAACATCCTCGTTTGATAACCACCGGTGCGAAAAAGAAAGTACTGAAATGGCAACCATGATAGCAACGATCGGTGCAAAAATGGGTTGCTATCCAAAGTAGCAACGATTAAAGTTGTCAAATTACCAACGCTTATAGCAACCCATCGGTGGGGATGCTCTAAGGCTATGTTCTTTCCACAAACTTTTTTTTGACGTAGAACTACGTCTTTCAGGAAGGGTGCCAAATCAGAAAACAGGTCACGTTTTTATGAAATAACTTCACTGTGAAAGAATTCTCATGATTTGCAGACCAATCGAATCGGACATTCTCTAAGATTTGTTTGATATGCTATACATTACAATTCGCTAATCTCTAAACGGTTTAAATTCATGAAAACTGGAAGAATTTCCTTTTTTTTCCATACATTTGTTCTGCCGATTTGTGTGCTAACCCTACCCATATTTCGAATGCTTATAACTCGAACATTTCTTAACAGATCGGAAAGATCAATTGATAGGAAATATTCCGACGCGTCTATCACAATTAATAAAATGTAATTTTTCATGAGATGAACAATTAAATAACTGTAAAATGTCAAGCTTTATCTAAACACCCTAACTGCCAAGCTTTGATTGGCCCGTTTTACGGTTTC
Organism: Toxorhynchites rutilus septentrionalis; assembly: GCF_029784135.1. Taxonomy (NCBI): domain Eukaryota; kingdom Metazoa; phylum Arthropoda; class Insecta; order Diptera; family Culicidae; genus Toxorhynchites; species Toxorhynchites rutilus. The sequence continues at coordinate 200,266,712 of NC_073745.1, forward strand.
CTCAACACTGACTTCAAAATCCATGTACCTATGGAAACCCGCTTTGCAAATATACATGCAAGTCGGGGGTATTTTTGTTCCCACCGAGCTGTGTTTCCCTAACACGGACTTCAAAATCGATGTACCTGTGGAAATCCGCTTTGTCAAAACATGCAAGTCGGGGGTATTTTTTCCCGCTGAGCTGTATTTCCCTAACACGGACTTCAAAATTCATGTGCCTGGGGGAATCCGCTTTGCAATTACATACAAGTCGGGGGTATTTTTTGGTGTTGAGTACTTTTGTACTCGCTTGTCGTTGTGTAGACCGGAATATGTTTCCCTAAAACGTACATTCAAACTGAAAAGGCTGGGATAATCGTCATCTCAGATACCAGAGGTGAATGAACTTTCGCGGTTCGAGAACTACATAAACATGAGATGTGCAATAATTTCAGAGGGAAATGTAAAATACAATGATCGTTTGACAATTTTTTCATTCACTTATTTTGGTAGTCCTAGACATCATATCAAACTTAAAAGGACGTTCATAAAATTTATTTGTAATAAAATTTATATGTAAGAACATAATCTATTACAAAAATTTCGATGCATTCTAAAATATTATTCGAAGTGGTAAACAAGTGGATTGCATAATATAATTGCGTAGTTCTACGGCGAAAATATGCGGTCGTGTCCTAGATACAACCTCTTACAATTTTTGTTTTTTATTCCTCTTCGCGCACCCATGGATATATGCCAACATTACCATTCACGATCGTATTGTGGGATTTCATGCCATTCCCGGTATTTTATATCCGTTTTCAACGAACCGGAAGTCACCATCCTCGATTCCAAAATGGCATCGGAATACGATATTCGACTTCCGCTGGTAAGCCCATTTTGTATGGGGTTTCTATATTTTTTAGCATTCAATGCTACCATCAGCAAACCGGAAGTTGAAATAAGATTATATCTTATATTATGGAATCTACGTTCATATATTGTTGATAAAACATAGGAGAAAGATGATTTGTATGTTTTGAAACGGAACTGTAATTAATTAAATAAATCATTAATGTTCAACAGTACGAAACAGAAAAAAGTCAGGTGTTGCCATGTCACAAAAGTATTTGACTGACAACAAGCCACTCTAACTATAAAATATTCTCCAAAAGATGATTCTTGTTGGACATTTTCTTAATTTTACTATAACATCGTTTAATTTTGTGTGGTTTTTTCATGAAAACGCAGACAAGTGTTTGTAATGAGTCAGAATATTGTTACGTCACACTGGAATGGATCGTATACTTTTCGTGACGTGACAACAACTTCTGGAGACAGTTGATACTCCTCTATTTGTGGACCGATCTCAACCAAATTTTGTGGGTTGTTGACCTTCATTGCTTGCTCAGAGAAACCCAAGTATAAAAATGTTTAAACCTATGTTCATCTGATAAACTAAAAATATGCTCTTTTTTGTGTGCAGAGATTTCTCAAGAAACATAAAAAGGTGAAAACCTAAAATATGTTAAATATAATTATTTAGTTTTTTAAACTCGCCTCCCTCAAAGGTTGGTGCATAAAATTAAATTAGTTGAAAAAGGTATGATATAACTAGTGCTTATCCGAATAACATTTTCAATTTTGTCCTAAAACTAGATTTGTAATTTGGTTCTCTGGTGCATAACCTCATAGAATGGGTCATATACAATTCGCCTATTAGTAGTTCAAAGGCCTGTAATCACCTTTTTCAACCCTGTTAAACCACCAGTATATTTTGAGAAACTCATTTTTACAGTTGTCCAAGTTGTCTTTCCAGATTTTATTCAGTTATTTCAGTTATTCAGCCATTCAGTCGGAAGACATGCCACACAAAAACGAATGCATCTGCGTCAGTATCCAGTCCCACGGTATTACCAAAGCTAGTGCTAAAATTAACCTATAGTTTTTATGTTTATGAAAAAAGGAGACAAATGAACAAGCAGCAGTCCTCCGACCGCATCCATAAATCAGACCGAGTCTGGCAAACTATTTCAATTAGGAATCGCCACAGATAGAGTTCTCTCTCTCTACTCGTGCTGCTGCTCTAGCGATGGCGGCGAGATGATGTGTCGTTGATGGAGAAAAATACCAATTTATGCCAGTTTATGTTTCGTCCCTCTGGACGACGAATGCGAATCTGCTGAACGCAATATAAATTTCAATTTAAATTCACGAAATATCATATCTGGCTGCGAGCGCGCGGTAGCAATTTTGAATGCTTTTGAATGCGATGTGGGGAGGTTTATAGTTTATGTTCGAGTTAACTCAGTCGTAGCATGGTTGTATTCTAATGGAGTTTGGTTTCTACCTGTGATGACATGAGCCAGGTTTGCAATGATGCATTGCGATGAGTACGACATGTTATCGAGTCGAGTACCAATAACATCATGTTTGATTCGATCGGTTCGGAATTACAATCGTAACATCGAATGCTATTGTTTAGATTTTGTCTTACTCCGTCGAAGAACAATATATGCAATAATATGGACAGCCTCGACACAGACAGAGTAGAGTAATCTGCGAAATATGCCATGAACTTTTTTTTTCGTTTCATTCAGAAATACTATGAGTTGCGTTCTATAAATAATCATGTTCAATTTTTGAAGCGAATTTTAAAAAGTGCCCCAAAAGTTGACTATTGTCCAAATTTTAGAAAAATCTGAGCTGCCGGAAAAAAAAACCGGGATTGATCATTATCACAAAACTATACAATTGAATTCCGCTTCCAATCGGTCGGTGCAATGACTCTGCTGTTTACCCCAACCGCATCCACAACCACCAAAAGCGAAATAGATATATTTTCTCATAAGATCATTCAAAAATGAGCATGGGTTATGGAAAATTTTCTAAAATTAAGCAGGTAATTTGTCCCTTTTCACTGCGAAAGGCGTATATATATACGCCGACCCGCCGTCGGAAACGGCGGCTTCTGGCAAGCAAACCTGTGTTCCATCGATTGCCCGGTTTGTTTGAAACATAGGAGACCATCCTTTAGTTCGGTCGGACGGCATACGTTTACCTGGACGGCGGCCAGCTCAGATTGTATCGCCTTGTCGGCTTGAGGCCGCATCAGTTCCTCATCCTCGTTGGATGGGGACTTCGCCCCCATTACAGTGATCTCAGAATAAATGGTATTACGAAAAAATGAATTCACATTAAAAATAGCACTTCAGTGCCGTAATACCTATGTACCAAAATTGCTAGCTTTCTTTTAAGTGAACGGGCTGCGTCAGCTATATGAATAGATAAACTTCATAATACTTCATAAAAACTGCATTCTCTCACTTTTGATTATTTTGAGAAGGATTTTATCCAACGCCGCTATTCTTCAAATTGCACTACCCACGAAAAAACGAACTTTTTGGATGGAAATGAACGTACAAGACAAATATGATCACTCATCAGAAATCAGAATTAAATATACAAATGCTACCTAATAATAAAATTTGTGTATCATTCCAATATAGTCTTTTTTGGATAAGTCTCGCATTCGGGTAGATGTTACATTCGGGTAATTTTTACATTCGGGTAAATGTCGCATTCGGGTAAATGTTATTTTCGGGTAATTGTTACATTCTGGTAAATGTCGCATTCGGGTAAATGTCACATTCGGGTAAGTGTCAATTCGAGTAGATGTTACATTCGGGTAGCTGTCGCATTTATTACATTCGGGTGAGTGGAATTCGGGTGAATGTCTTTCGGTGAGTGAGTTTCGGGTAACTGTGACACAATGAGGGTAACTCGGGGTGATTTTGATCACCCCTTTATCTCGAAAATACGGCTTCACATGGCTTTTTTTTATGATGTCATCTTCTTCTATTGTTGAACCGTATGTACCTAACGTAAATAAACTTTGGAAAAATTTAACAGGTTGAGAGAAACGGTAGCATGAACAAAGCAAGCATTTGATTGAAAGAAAATGTGAATTCTTAGATCGTGGTTTTAAGGTTTTTTTCCGCTGATTAAACAAACTTTTCGTGTATTGCGCAGTAAAGTTCTGTTCACCTACAGAAGAGGAACAAGCGAAACTGGATGTTTGATAACAATAAATCAAATTAATCGCATTTTAATTTTTGCTTGACGTGTGGGGTGACATGGACACATTTCTGCAGGGTGAATTGGGCCTACAGGTTTGAAGCTTTTCTTTGGTCTAATTGATTCAGACGATCGATATATCAAATTGAAGCCAATGAGCTAGCCTTTTATTGAAAAAAAACCATTGAACCTACAAAAACAATGGATATTGTTTTGAATTATTGATTTTAGTCGTTTTTTTTTGTTTTCTTGGTTTTGGACTAGAGAGTGCTATATTTTTTTATATTATTTACTGGAAAGCTGAAGATTTCTCACATAACATATCTCTTTTTTCGTCTTTGAGTTATGATTTTTCAAGAGAACAGAATCATAGACAAAAAGCTACGGTCGGAAATCGGTAAAATATATGTGTTCGCATTAAGTTCTGTGCTTAAATTTAAATATCTGTTTTGTCTGTGAAGTATCCGAAAATTAAGAACGGTTG